>NW_010227160.1:0-52188 GCF_000690775.1 Eurypyga helias
TCCGGCAGCGCACGAGCCCTGTTTACAAGAGACCCCCCTAGGTATAAAGACCAGCCCTATAAGCCCAGGTAACTGGTTGGGGACACGAAGGGGGGACACAGGAGTCCTGTCGCCTGCCAGCGGCCGGGTGTCCAAGATCCTGCTCAACTTTCCGACCTGGGGTGTTGCGATCACCTCGCCACATCCCACCGACACCGGTGCACTGTGTGGCTGGAGCCCCCACACCCCTGGGGACACTCCCATAGCGCCGTGCGTGGGCCCGTAGCACCCTCAGCCCCCCAGGGATGCTCCAGGAGACCCACGCTTCGGGGGTGCTGCAGACGCTGCTCCTGCTCGCCCTTTCGGTCCCCCCAGCTTTTCCTCCCTGCGGAAGGGGAGCGCGGGAGACAGCAATTGCACGTAGCAGGGAAGAGGCTTTGCAAATGCAGTGGCGACCCGCACGTTTCTCTTTTCAGCTCCAGAGAAGCAGCTCTCCTGCTTCCCAGTGGCAGCTCAGTTGGCAGGTGAGTTTGCAACAGCCTCCTCCTCTCAGGGCTCCGCTGGCAAACCGCTCGCTGGGGAGCTCTAATTATACTGCCTTTTAATGTCTGGGGCAGAGGGTGCCGGGACACGGGGCTGGGAACCACTACGTTGGGATTTCTGAATTGGGTGCCCCACCCTGTTCCCCAAGGCTTGGATAAATCGCAAAACTTCTCTGCTGTACGTTCCCGCTCACCGTTAGGAGAGCAGAAATAACTCCTATTCCTTCGTGACACGGCAAGGAATGGTGAGCTGCTGCTGGCAGTTCACTCAGACGACGGCTGTGTGTTTTCACCAGCTCTAGGTATCGTGGGGGGGCTTTAAACGTATTGCAACATCTTCAGCAAATTTGTAAAAAAATTTTTTTTTTCATTACTGTTCTTTCTTATTCTTAAATTAGATCTGGTTTTCCCTAATGATGAAGAAACTAAGCGGAGTGATGTTCAGAGGATTTTCAAGCTTTTCTATGTTGTTCTCACCTTCCAAACCACTTGTCTAAGAAAAAGGCTTATTAGGCAACCTCATACTCATTTTGGGAAATGTATTTATCCAGCTCTGTTCTTATCTTTACCCTGGAGGAATCGCTGGTCACTACTCTAACCTGTATTTTCTAATTAAAAGGCACAGCGAAGTTTGTGCAGATAAAACGCAAAGTAATATTACTGTGTGAGGATACAACCCCCCCTAGTCTAATATAACTGCTCCTGTAATTAGGGCTAATTTGCTCAGCCCGAGCATTTTGCTAATAAAGCTAAAATGCTTCCAGCACACAAGATAGTAATTCAAAATTCATCTGAATGCTTCTGTGAGGCGTGCACTCTGCTCCGCACACCCTCAAACAGGGATCCTGTTGCTCACCGGGTGCTTTTGCTTTTCCTGACAGTAAGTACAGGACAAATTGCTATGGACGCACCATCACTGGTGGAATCCAAGGCAGAAGATGTGCTTTGATACATCAAAGGGAATCAGGTATGTCATTTTTGCACAAAATGAGCTTGTGATATGTCAGATATGAGGAAATGTTGGGATGCACTAACAATAAATCAAATAAATGTAAAACAGCAATTTGTTTCCACTGCCCTGTGGACGGTTCTTGAACTGAGGAGGATGAAAGAGGAGTGCCATGATGGGGCTGGGAAGGGAAGGAAGCACGAAAGAATTGGGTATTAGGGTGGGGAGATAAACGGGAGACTCTCACCACACTGAGGAAATATTACAAAAGCTCAACTAATTTTGGTTCATAGAATCACAGGACGGTTTGGGTTGGAAGGGACCTTAAAGACCATCTAGTTCCACCCCCCCTGCCATGGGCAGGGACCCCTTCCACTAGACCAGGTTGCTCAAAGCCTCATCCAGCCTGGCCTTGAACACTTCCAGGGCTGGGGCATCCACAGCTTCTCTGGGCAACCTGTTCCAGTGCCTCACCACCCTCTCCGGGAAGAACTTCTTCCTGATATCCAATCTAAACCTCCCCACTTTCAATTTAAACCCGTTACCCCTTGTCCTGTCACTACAGGCCCTTGTAAAAAGTCTCCCCCAGCTTCCTTGTAGGCCCCCATGCTGGGTCTGCTGCTTATAGTTGTTGACTCTGACACTGTGTGAGTGAGACAGGGTTTGTTTTATTGATACACATGTCACCGTGTTATTTAGGGAATATGAGAAGGTGCCAGTACTGGGAAAAGATGTGGGATATGTACAGATGCCCTCCAGGGCTGGTCTGGGTCTGGAGATAAACTACGTGCGGTTTGTTTGATTATACACCCTGCTTTGTGCTCAGCGTGACCCAACCTGTGATGGAACATGGAATTATTGCTGTGCTAGAGATTGACTGGGTGTAGGAAGCTGCCACCTCAAAATCCACATCCATGGACAACATCTGCTGTCCCACCACACAGCAGCTGCGCTACCCCGCAGTGAGCTGAATGCCGATGAGGACACGTGGCGCTCTGTTTGGCAGGTATCTCGGATGCACTGTCAGCTTTGGCAGAAGTGAAACTGCTACGACTACTACTGCTGCTACAGTGTTAATTAAATCTTGAATAGGGTCTAATCCCTGGCTGTCTTCAAGGCCAGGCTGGATGAGGCTTTGAGCAACCTGGTCTAGTGGAAGGTGTCCCTGCCCATGGCAGGGGGGTTGGAACTAGATGGTCTTTAAGGTCCCTTCCAACCCAAACCATTCTGTGATTCTATGATTCTGAAGGAAGATATGGGACCTAAGTCGGAGGTTTTATCAGCACTTCCACTGAGTGATAGATAGATTCACCTTGGACTTGAGGACACAACCATCTATTAGGCTGAAGAGTCTGAACTCAGTACTTACTAGAGGGTCCCCCTCTGGCCCTGGAGCCAGATTCAAATGTACATTCTTGTTGACCATATCCTTTTGCTCCAGATGGTTTGGAAAATCCTGGAGTCTTATTGTGTCAGTTTAAGATCAATAGATACAACATGTTTTTCTTTGCAAAGCCTCACAGGCAGCTGGGGGCAAAGCTGAGATCCTTTCATAGCAGCATTCCTACTGCCACAACTATCGACTGTGGCCAACTGGTGAATGCATTTAAAAGAAATAAAGATTGTTTTTCACATAATACTCATTTAAATAGTGGAAAAGACTGTTGCAGAATATTGCTAAGTCTAAAAGAATGAATACGTTCAAAATGGATTTAAACAACTTCATAAAGGCTATGTCTCTGGATATTTATCCAAATGAGCTGAGTACAGCCTGAATTTGAGAAAACCCCTGATTGACAGAAAACATTGCAGAGGAGGGACGCTCCTAAGCATGCTTTTTTTCTTACCCTCTCCCATCAGCAGGGTTAGCTGTTCTCATGATTTTTGGTCACTGGCCATCTGCGGCCAGCTTTTTCTAACTGGAAGTTTGAAGAAAGCTGAGATGAGCCATGCTGCATCATCTTTTGGCTGTTTTAGAAGGAGCTCTGTCAACCCCTCCGTAACCACAGGCAGGAGAGTAGTACCATTTGTCTATGAATCTGCTTGCCCTTCCAGTGCCCTTACTGACATGCCTGTTTTTCTGAGGAGGAAGAGCTTTTGCACAAGCCCTTGTGGCATTTGCAGTATAAAACTGGGGAGGGAGGCGAGGGAAATGCTTTACTAAGCTAGAAATTCAGAAGGCAGTGGTAGTGATGTCTGACAACAGACCTCTGGTGTGATGGAGTGGAACTCCAGTGGACCACAGAAAGGCCATCTGGCAGCTGAAGAACTGAACCATGTACTGAACACGAACTGAATGTTTCATTTCTGCTGACAGTGTCTCAACAGAGTGACAAACAGTGATCTTTAGCAGGGCACTGATTGCAGGAGCAGTGAAGTTTTACTGGGACGACTCTGTGCTATTATGCCTTTTGTTGTGCATCGACCTTCTTAGTCGCTGTTGTCTGCTCTACCTGATTCTTGACATAGGGTATATATTTGCATTTGCAAGCCATGTGGGGAGCATTGTCTTCCTTAATTTAATCACCATATCCCAGAATCATGGCGTGCAAGGCAAAAATATGTTCATTAGATAATTGTGACTTTCTTTTGGTATAGATGGTAGAATTTCAACCTTCTGTCACCTACTGAAAGCTCAGGTCTGACATGGGTTAATTGAACTACACCTACAGACCCCGCTGACAGTACATTAGAGGAGCCTTCAGTGAGTATGTTTACATGAGCGTTTTACTTGGGATTGGGATTGTGCTTTCGAAGTGACCCTCTTTGACCAACCCCACTACCCTGACTTCCTTTACCTTGAGCCTGAGAACTATACTCCCTTTGGATGAAAACAACCCAAAAGCTGAGCTGCAGGAGTAATCACTGCCAGAAGCAATAAGCAATGGGAAAGAAGGGGTTTAAGAGCTGCAGTTTGGGATGTAAGGTGACGACTTAATACAGCGCAGTGGTCACTTTCCCAGCAACAGTGATGCATTGGGCATGACCTCTTTGATAGTTCCTGAATGGAAATAGGGAGAAAGAGGATCTTGCTTGGATCCAGGTTATAGCAATTAGTTTTAAATTGGGACTAAAAAGCCTAGTTCTGTGCTGTCAGTCAGCTGACTTGGAGCACTTGAGGGCTATTTCACTTGCATTTGGAACCCACCCATGTGATTCTTCCCTTACACTTTCTCACGCTTCTGAATATCTCGAAAATGAAGCCACGGGAAATCCAGCTACAGCATAGCTCCTCTGGGCAGATCCCCAGACTTGACATATTCTCAGCTGATGTGCTCTCACTGAGAAGATGCCTCATGCTTAGATGGTTTTGTCTCCATCTTTCTTCTGTGCATTTTTAAAGAAGATGGGGAAAATGCTACTTGTTCTATGCAAGTGAGAAAAATCTCACCCAGAGCTAATCTAGGCCCTTCATTCTATGAAGAATCTTTCATCTTTCTATGAATTTCATCTTTTTATGATGAAAGGCTTCAAGAATTGGGCTTGTTCAGCCTGGAGAAGAGAAGGCTCCGGGGAGACCTCATTGCAGCCTTCCAGTCCCTGAAGGGGCTACAAGAAAGCTGGGGGGGACTTTTTACAAGGGGCTGTAGTGACAGGACAAGGGGTAATGGGTTTAAAGTGAAATTGGGGAGGTTTAGATTAGATATCAGGAAGAACTTCACAGAGAGGGTGGTGAGGCACTGGAACAGGTTGCCTAGAGAACCTGTGGATGCCCCATCCCTGGAAGTGTTCAAGGCCAGGCTGGGTGAGGCTTTGAGCAACCTGGTCTAGTGGAAGGTGTCCCTGCCCATGGCAGGGGGGTTGGAACTAGGTGATCTTAAAGTCCCTTCCAACCCAAACCATCCTATGATTCTATGATTCTAAGAATAATTGAGATAATTTCTTGTTTCCATAGATATATATATCTGTGACACAGGACTCTCCATCTTAAATAAAAAAAAAAAAAAACCAAACAAAAAACCAAACCAAACCAAAACAACCAAAAAAACCCACCCAAGTTGAACACAAGCAGGAAGACCAGTCCCTACTTGGAAACATTTTACTCAAAAAGCATGAATATGAGAAACCCCCTCCTAACTTACATCTACTTCAGTCTGTGAGGAAAACTGATTTTGATTATGAAGCCAGCATGCAGAGCTCACAGACTGCCCTAACTTCCTGGAGCAGCAGAGGGGCCATGCAATACTTGACACTGGTTAGTAAGATTCAGGTCAGGGTTGCTCAGTGTTGCAATGATGGGTCAGCTCCAACGTTGTCACCATTGCCTGACGTGTGGATCAGTATCATCTCCTTCTTTCTTGGCACTTCCTGACTGTTTTTTTATGGGAGTTTGGAAACCCTTAGCTAATCCTGTGTTTCAAATACACAGTAATAACATTGAAATTGTGCTGGTAACAGCCAGAAAGAGACTGCTTCTGCTGCTGAACACAATTTCTTAACCCAGTGACTCCCGCTCCCAACTCTTTGGATGAGTTTCTAATGCGTGTCCAATTCTTCTGGTCCATACAGTCACACCATACTGCACATACCCTGCCATGAGACCTGCCCCACAGCCTTTTGCACCCTGTTAACACAGCCCTCTGCAGGACACTCTGCTCTGCCTGGCCTGCCTTGGGTGCAACCCGAGAGAGCTCTGCAGAAGGGGCTGGCTGGGCAGCTTGCCCTTTCCTTTTGTTGCCCAGCCTCGTCACTAGAGATATGATGGCAAGGATGGACTGATCATTTCATGGCCATCATCCAGACAGCGTGAGGCTAATCTGCAGCAGACCAGGTGGATCTTGGAGTTATAAGCATCTTTGCTTAACCTTAAAAAAAAAAAAATTAGGGGACCCTAAGAGAAAGTTATACTTACCTGTCCAAATATATTTATTTTACAACTGAAAAGGTTAAAGCCCAGTTGGGTCAATGCATGAGATAAATAAGTGAAGAAAATGGAAGGCAGGCATGCCAGCAACACTCCCTGCACCTCCCTAAGGTATGTCTGCAGTGAGAGAGCAGAAGGTGCACTGTCCAATTTCCATGCCTGAGTTGCCACTGCCACCCCTCACTGGCTGCCCAAACAGATTGGTGAGGCAATAGCTGGTGTCTGCAGTCATATTCTAGCTTGAGAGACAGCTCTACTGGGTCTTTGGCTGAGGTCGTAGAGATCTGAGTGGAAAGATTTCAGCGAGCTGTCATAAGTATTAAGATCCAGGTCTGATCACAGAGGACCATCAGGGGCTCCAGCCCTTGCTGCCTCCCAGAATTTCATAGAATCATAGAATGGTTTGGGTTGGAAGGGCCCTTAAAGATCATCTAGTTACAACCCAATCTGTGCAGCTTAGCAGAGGTTCAGAAGCTACTGTCTGCTTCCTGCCTCCTAAACATAGGTCTCAGCTTCTTAAAGATGGAATACCAGCATCGTCTGTTTTTTATGAAGCCACCCAACATCAGATCCTTTGTTTTATTTTCATGTTGCTTGTGAAGGATTTAGCTGTTGCACTGGGGCCTCCAGTCTTCACAGTTCTTCAGTCTCCACTTCGTTTGCACCTGTTGCTCCACCAAGAGAAGACCGAAGTTTGCCTCTGCAGTCAGCCTGAATGGGAAGAAGCTTAAGGGTCCTGGATGACTATAGACATAGCGGCAAGGGCCTGAAAAGGAATGGTCCCAGACTGGCAGCACAGCTACACCCTCAGTACCCAGCATCTTCAAAAGGGAGAGAGTGGAAGGCACATCCCACGTAGCCCATTTCTTGGAGCTTCCCAGAACAGGTGCTGTCAATACTCACTCCCAGTTTGTGTGGACCATTCACCATTGCCTCATAAACCACCATGTACAGAGTCTGCCAGCTGGGATTTCAGCTAAATCTACCTCTCCTTGGGATGTTTGTAGCAAATAGCCTTGAAGGGCACTACCTGGGAGATACATGACCACTGCACGCAGCCAACAAAATATGTTTCTGTAATGGGATTGCCTCCAGCAACTTCTCCCTTTTTTTATGTAACAAACTAAAGCACAAGGAGAAAGATTTTGTGCCACACAGAGCCTTGCTGTAATTGCCACAGTTTGGGTTTTTTAAAAAAAATCTCCTTAGTGGAAAACAGACAATCAACTTCAACCTTTTATTCTTTAATAACTGCCCACAAAGCAAAAGGAATTTAAAACCATGTTCATAGCCTGCGTAATGCTTACGTCCCATTTTTAAATGGGAGAGCACCCTCCCGCTCCCCTTGGAAAACACTAACGACCTGTTTGCAGCAACAGTCCATCTGAGTCATTCACTGTAACTGTAATTGTAGCACCTTCCCTGAAATGTGTCTGAAAGGCCATTTGGGCTGTAAAGGTCACACTTGCCTATCTGAGGGTCCAATTGAAGGTGTGCACATGCTTATTCTTATCCTGGTTGCTAAGACATCTCTTAGGAGATCAGGAGACTGTTTCCTTTGGATTTGATTGACTTTCATATTTTTGGGTTATATTTAAAACAAGACCAAGCTCATTAAAAAGAAAATGGGGAGGTCACTAAATAAGATTCTAATTAATGTTTCCCACTGTTATCATGGAACAAAAGGTTTTAAAGTTTCTGAAACACACTGGGACATCTGTGCTCAGTTTCTACACACAATGCAGAAAGTCCAAAACATCATGGGAAACCTTACTGTGAGGAGATGCCAGTCCAGATCCATGCTCTGAACAGTTTCATATGGTTCAGATCAGCTTATAAAAAAAAGTCTCTGAACTGTTTCATTCTGGGCTAACATGATTTTAAACCAGATTTTTTAACCTCAATTCAACAAAGCACTTAATGATACGCTTAATTATAATCTCCACTGGTTTTCAGAATCATGCTTTTCTTTGCTCTCCTGGAGTTTGTTATTTCTGTAATAAAGACTAAGAGGAAATAATGAAGTTGGGTTTTTTTTTAAGAGCGTATACTATGGAACGATGAGACTATAGAAGTAGTTTGAACTTCACCGTTCAGCTGACAGATTCATTTGGTATAAAGTCAAGTGTGGGCCAGCATGTTGTGAGCACAGGAAAACCTGAATTCCGTTTTATTTGTTTTTCTTTTCAAACCGCTGCTTTGTGGAGCAATTCTGAACTCTGCCGCAGCTGGAATATTACACTAACCAGCTGCTGAATAAAGACTCCATAGAATCTAGGTCAGGTCTAATTTGTGAAGCTCACAGGGTTAGTCACTACGGCAGCTTTCTGAAAGGTACAGATGGAGAATCCATGAGCTGTGGGAACAGAATTACGGGGCTTCTTCTCACCACCAGTTTTAATGCAATTTGTTTTATTTCCTTTTCCAGGAGTTCCTTTTTCTCAGAGCTCTTAGTGAAAGAGAGATTAAATGTGACAGCCACATCTGTTTTAGGAAATTCCTGTGGAGATATCAGATTGGTAGCTGGCTCAAGCGACGTTAAAAGTGAGTGCTTCTGGTCTGAGCAGGTGGTCTATGAACATTTGTAGCCTTTTACAGTCACTTTCATCTTAGGATCTCAAAGCGCTCTATAAATATCAGTTGATCAAGCCTTGCAACATCCCTGTGAGGTGATCACTTTGTAATTGAAGGGAGTGGGTTTTATAGCTCACAAGTTTGCCGCTGGCTGTGAAATCCCTTTGTGACTCAACACAATCTGCCACAAGTAGAGCAGATGTAGTGCTGCTGTGTCTGGAAATAAGAGCTGTTGGAGATGGAGCGGTGCTTGGGCCACTGGTACACGGGTTCTTCTTCCCTTCTGATCTGCTCCACTGTCCCTTGTTCCCCCATTCTTGTTTCCTGGTGCCCCCTGCCAAGTGTACACACTAGCCGTGCTTTCTTTTGGATGTTCCACCTTGTGCCATACTTTCCATTGAGAGCTTGACGTAGATGCATGCTTTGTGGATTGTTTCTCTTCAGGTCCTGGGACAAAGGGTGTGCTAGGTGTACCTCAGCCAGCGTTCTCCCAGATGTAGCGGTGGGAAAACAGCAGTGCAACTCTGCTCTTCCTTCTCAGCATTGTTGGTGTTAATTTAAAGGGTTTACTTAGAATCACAGAGAGACCCTCAATAGACAGAAAACGTCTTACTGAGCAATGTCCTGCAGCCAGCAGCAGAAGCTGACTTGTAAAGTGTTCCTGTCTGCTCTACCGATGGGCTGGAGCATCAGATTCACCACTGGTATGTTTGCTTCAGTGAGTATTACTTTTGTATTTCACAAAAAACCACGAACTGGCTGATTTCTGAGCTGAGTCTTGACATGATAAATATTGTGTGAGTGCATCTATGTAAGGCTTTGGGGGCACTGGTAGATGAAAAGCTGGTCATGAGCCGGCAGTGTGCACTGGCAGCCCAGAAAGCCAACCGTATCCTGGGCTGTATCAGGAGAAGTGTGGCCAGCAGGGCGCGGGAGGGGATTCTGCCCCTCTGCTCTGCTCTGGTGAGACCCCACCTGGAGTGCTGCATCCAGCTGTGGAGCCCTCAATATCAGAAGGATATAGACTGGTTGGAGCGAGTCCAGAGGAGGCCACGAAGATGATCAGAGGGCTGGAGCACCTCTGCTATGGAGACAGGCTGAGAGAGTTGGGCTTGTTCAGCCTGGAGAAGAGAAGGCTCCGGGGAGACCTTATAGCACCTTCCAGTACCTGAAGGGGCTACAAGGAAGCTGGGGGGGACTTTTTACAAGGGCCTGTAGTTTCAGCACAAGGGGTAATGGCTTTAAATTGAAAGTGGGGAGATTTAGATTAGATATCAGGAAGAAGTTCTTCCCAGAGGGAGTGGTGAGGCACTGGAACAGGTTGCCCAGAGAAGCTGTGGATGCCCCATCCCTGGAAGTGTTCAAGGCCAGGCTGGATGAGGCTTTGAGCAACCTGGTCTAGTGGAAAGTGTCCCTGCCCATGGCAGGGGCTTTGGAACTGGATGGTCTTTAAGGTCCCTTCCAACCCAAACCATTCTGTGATTCTATGATTCTATGTATATGTGTGTAGGCACCTCTTATGTGGTAACCACCAACACTTCTTAGCCTTTAGAACAGGACTTTGGTACAAAATTAATCCTTTTTGAGGTGTTTTGTTTGTTTGTTTCTATAGCTGTAGAGGCTATATATGTTAAAGACAATTTAACTTGCACTGAACATACTTAAAACTCAGCCATAACTTTAATTGTAACTGTTTGGGACATAGCTGTTGGGTATGAGGGAAAATCAGTATTTCCAAATGAAAATACATCTAGTTGCTTGGATAAAGACATGAGGCTTTGTTGCCTGTGTGATAACACTCGGGTTCTAAATATCAACTTTTGACAATGTTGACCTGCAGTCCATGATGATGCCTGGTAAACCCTAGTTTGTTTTTTTAAGCATTTTGTGAAATAAGGTTGCCATCCAAGGTGAACAGACCCTGCCAGTGTTAATCTGGAACTTGTATTGAATATTATACCTCTTAGTATAAGGTTAATAATTCCAGCTCTATCCCCAGCCAGTATTTACAGCACAAAGACATTCTTAAATGTAAAGATATTTGAGTTAGGGTTTGTTGTGGTTTTTTTTCTTTTTTTTTTTCTTTTTTTTTTAATTACACCAGAAGAGGAACTGACATCAGGTTTTCAAGTGGTTATCATTTTAAATTTTACTTTTTAAAGGACTTTACTTTCCCATCTCCATAGCGGTCAGCACATCTGGATCTCCACGCTGATTGTGACCTCTGAATGTTGCCATAATACAAGCATTAAACAAATGTAATTATTGATAAAAAGTGGGAAGGTTATTTTTTGTCTTGATCTGTGGTTTAAAAGATTTCCATGGACATGTGCTGTTCCTAATATGCAGCTGCCACTAGATTAATACAATTATCTGTGTGTGAGGATAGTGTCAGTGAATTTAAAACGTTGAGGATTTTTTGACCGAGTTCAGCTTTTGGTTCATTTGCATTTTGGCTATATCACGACATGCTACTGCCATCAAACAATCGGATGGATTCAAAGACAACCTGGGAGAAATCAGGAATTTTGCGGGGGAAGAGGAAGCAATCAGGAACTTTGCTACTGTGAAAGTTTGTTCTGTACCCCAAAGTGGGGAGCAAGGAGAATAGTTTCTTGGAGATTAAATGTGTAATAGCAGGCAAATCTTTGTACACTCAGAGCATCCAGTTCTCAACACAGCAAACAGTAACCTAGAAACATATGTGGTGAGCAATAACACTCATAAATCTTAAGAGATTATGTGTTCCTAATGTGAGACTTCAGACTGATCTATTTTGTTAAGTGCCAAACTTCAGCATGATTCAATCAAGTTTTGCTTAATCTGAATTTATTTACTCTTGGTGATGATGATTCATTGAACATGTCTGTGGTCCAGTCTGTTGAACTAATTTATCAGGCATTTTGATGGACTGGTGATTTGTCTTCCCTGAACATTTCATGCTTTATTTATTTATATCATCTGGATTGTGTAGAACAAAAACTGCAGTTCTGCTAAGAATTAAACATTCCTCAGTGATGCCTTTAGTAACAGGAAACACTCTCTAGGTAGGTATTCTTGTTGCAATGTAGCCAGACAACTAAGCCAGGAAAACTTTTATCCACAGATCCCATTCCCCTGGCTAAATTCCTGTGTTAACCTGGGTAGGTTTGTACCAGAGACACAACCTAGCAAAGAGGGAGGAACAACAGTGGTGAGGTGTCTCTGTGCAGGACAGGGGGCTTTCCTGGAGGCTGGCCCATGAGTATAGGTCATCCCAAGAAGAAATAAGACACGAGGGGATTGCTTACATAGCCTAATATAATATGCAAGTGCTGGGCAGAGGGGCATTCTCACACTAGCTGGCTCTTATGGATAATGACAGTATTATGAGACAGGTCAGGCTGGACTTCAGCATAAGCTGGAAACTTATATACTGGACTGTATATTTGAACTGCTGTTCTCTACCGAGATCCGTGCCACTACGACCGCACTGCTGTGGCTACTCGTTAAAGCTAACTTCGGAACAGCTTTGAGCAGCTGGTACCTACCTTCAGTGGAGGTACAATGCTTTGGCCTTCTCTTTTCCAAGGGTATATATCTCATCAGGTGATTTTTCAGAAAGACTTCCAACTATACCTGCAAGGGATTTAAACAATAAACACGTGGAAGAGGCAAATTATTTCCTGGAGTGGAAGGTGCTGATTTTCCATACACATGAGTAGAGAGTGAGAATCCTCTCTCTTCCAAGGTGGTGCAATCTGCTAGGTCCGAGGTCGCTGTTACAGGACATATGGACATAACTAAAGCAAGTCCAGCGAACGGCCACTGAGATGTTTCAGGGACTAGAGCATCTGACTAAAGAGGAGAGGCAGCAAGAGTTGTGGCTGTTCAGCCTGAAGAAGAGAAGGGCATCTCATTAATGTGCATAAGATACCTGACTGGGTAAAAAGGGCAGAGAAGATGGAGCCAGACTTGTTCTCACTGACAGGACTAGAGGCAATGGACACAGGGAATTCCACTAGAATATAAGAAAAAAATTCTCCAGTGCAAGGGTGATTGATCACTGGCACAGGCTGCCTAGAGAGGTTGTGGAGTCTCCATCCTCAGAGAGAGTCAAAACCTGATTGAACATGATCATGAGCAATATGACCCTGCTTTGGTCAGGGGATTGACTAGAGGGTCCCCAGGGATGCCTGCCAGCCTCAGCCATTCCATCAGATTAAATCCAAAAAATCCCAAGTATTTGTTAGTGCACATTTTCTTGACGATGGTGGTGAGCAGAGGATTTCAGTGTATCGAGTAGATGTTCACCCCCCTGACTCCCAGGCATGTGATGTTCTTTTGGTAAGCAGCCAAAGAGTGGATATAAATTAGAGATCAAGTACTATTAATGGAACAATAGTACTAGAACATGTGTAGTAGTAAATGTGTGCACAGGTATGTAGCATGTATATTAGCTGAAGGGGTAAGAAGAAGTAGTGATGTGATGCAAATACCAGTTAGATGTGCTTTATGTGCTACCATTCAAGGACTGGTGTTCCTGCCACACCACTGACCTTGATCAGCAGCATTAGATTTTGGTCCCTTTACTTACTCTTGCTGTTTTGTGGGCTACATCAGCCCTGAACTTGGCTCAAAACCTTCCTTCCTCTCATTTGGGGATTTTGTTTAGTCATTAAAAACAAAGAAATTGTAAAAATGTGATATTACATGGATTTATGCCATAAGTCACTGGAGTTTTAAGTAGCAATAATCAGGCAGAAATGCGCCCTTTTCTCCTCTGCTACTTCCTTCTGGGTTCCCACTGTACTGACTTGCTTTGTAGGTTAGCTAGCCCTAAATAGAAAACCAATCAGTTTGTATCTGAGGACAGTGAAATGCATCCGAGATATCCTAAACCCATTTGGCATGTTTAAACACATCCTTTCAGCTTGTCTTCTTTCACACAGCTTCTGAGTGATGTTAATAATAATATCATTTATTTTGGATGATTGATTCTGTGATTCTTGCTTCTGCATCCCAAATGCAATACTTCCAGCCTTGGCTTCTTTTCTTCTGCAGGGAAATGCATTAGAGTTCTGCTCTTATTCTGGATATTTAGAGCTGGAAGGCCAAGACTTATTTATATACAGGTCTAAAGTTATTAAACAACCAGAGGTACTTCAGATCTAATAATTTTATTAGTGCCTCTTTGCTGACTTTGATTGAGGGAAGAGATTTGCATTGCCAAGAAGAAGAAATTAATTGGGACTTTATATATAGACATATGTATTAGATCATTTGGGAATTTATAACATGGGAAACCAGCCATATTTAAATGATAAAAGTATTTATATAACACTACTGTTATGTGTTGGTGTTACTTATCTGAAAATAATTCTACAGGAGTCAGTGTATTTGGAAATATGCAAAACCCGTGGAAGATCAGAACGGTGATCTATGCTTTCAGTCTCCCTTTAGATTCAGAAATCAGCACAAGGAAAATGCACAGTTTCAGGAAGAAGGTACTTAGCTTTTCTATCCAGTTAGAGATCCACAGTGGGTTATTTGCCTCTAAAATCTATGGATACAATTGTAGCCAACTGACCTTCTTTTAAAAATATAGCTGCATCTTTTTTTATATCTGGAGGATAGCCAGTATGCTGGTATACTCATAAAATTCCCCAAACCCGAGGGAAAGAAGCTGGAGTGACAGAAGGAGATGTACATTTGTTTGAAGAGTATCTTTGTCAAGAGAAGAAGATCTGCCACTGTTTTCCTGTGGAATGCACGCGTCATGTCTGAAGTTATGCAAATGCAAAACCAGCTGACGATAGCAGTGTATCTATTAGCAGCTCTGCCAGTGTCTCTCCACTCATGCGCTGAACCGTGCTGGGGATACAAAAGTTCCAGTTCTGCTGTTTACCCAGCTGTGGATCAGCTGGTTCCATATGAGGAATTTGTCTTTCCAATTTGCTTTTGTAAAAACCTAAGAAATTACATGAAACAGTAAAAAAAATAAACCCATAAGAAAAGAGCGTTAAGAATTGCCAAACCAGGCTAAGGAATGCCAGAACTAAAATTATCATAATTCAGGTCTGTTGTGCACATTATCTTCCAATTTCTAATTGCATGACCACAGACTGGTGGGCTTTTTTGCTATTTTTTCCCCTCATTGCAGAGGATGGACCTGCTGTGGGATGAATCATGGTTACCTCATTGCAGAAACTGTGGAATTTGGAAGGTGATGGCAGAGGATTTCAAGATAGGAAAGGATTGTACTGTGGTTTGGGAAACTGAGTGTTGTCCTGGTATTGAATTTGGTTGCTATTATGGATTTTGCTGTTATTCTCCTGAACATCATTCCTATGTAATCCTGGGCTACTCACTTAACTCAGAACTTTGCACAGATGGTAACTGATTTTCTGGAAACCCTGACAACTGGAATCTGATATGGGATACGCTGGATACTCACTCTTATGGGAACTGTGCTTTGAGGATATGTTTTAGATGCTGAAAAAAACCCCTGTTCTTAAGCATCTCAAATGAGAAACCAAAGTGTGTGGTTTCTTTTGGCATTTTTGACTCAATGACCGTAAGTATATGTGGACGGTAATACTTTCTTCTCATCTTCAGGAGCCCTGGGAAGATAAATTGTCAATGTTTGTAGAACACCAGGATCCTGCAAAAAAGAAGAGCATAAAATGCCTTTTTTGGGAACAAGTATCTGTGTTTCAGCACTGTGTCAGATAAGTACCATACCTAGAATAAAAAAATAAGATTTTTCAAGTATTGATGCTACTGTATTTGTGTAGTGAATTAGCAGAGAATCATAGCAAAGGCTTTGAAAGATCATTTCATCGCTCCCATGCCTGAAAGCAGGATCAGCTAGGCCTAATATATTCCTGTTAGATACTTGTCTAAGCTCTGGTGACAGAATTTTCACAATTTCCTTGCCTGATTTTCCTTTGCTTTACTTTCCTTACCATTACAAAATCTTTCCCAGTAGCTAGCTGAAACCTCCTCTTGGCTGCATTGCCCACCCCGTCCTCAGGGGAGAGGGAGAAAGGTTCATCTGTGGGACTGCCTCATAGTGCACATGTAATGGGCTCATAACCGAGATTATCCCTTTATTTCCAAAGAGATGTAAAAATTGGCCCAGACCAGTGGTCTGTAACAGCAGATGTTGGGGGCTGACTGTCTGGAGAGCAGCTTGGCAGAAGACGACCTGGTGGTCCAGGTGGATAGTAGGCTGGCCTTGAGCCAGCAATGTGAGCCAGCAGAGAAGGCCAACATCCTACAACGATGCTCTAGGTAGAGCACTGCCAGCAGGTTGAAGGAGGTGATCCTTCCCCTCTGCTCAGCACTGCTGAGACATGTCCGGAGTGCTGGGTCCAGTGCTGGACTCCCCATTACAAGAGCGGTATGGATAGAATGGAGCCAGTCCAGTAGGAGCCGTTAAAGATGTCCAAGGGGCTCAAGCACGTGGCATAGGAGAACAGGCTGGGACTGTTCAACCTGGGGAAGGGGTCTCATCAACATGTATAAATACCTGAGGGAGAGGGTTGTAAATAATATGGGACCAGACTGTCCTCTCTGGCACCCACCGACAGGACTAGAGGCAACGGGCACAAACTAAACGACAAGGAAATTCTGCTAAAACAAAGGAAAAATCATCTTCCGTGCAAGTGTGGTCAAACACTGGCACAGGCTGCCCAGAGAGGTTGTGGAGTCTCAGTCCCTGGAGCTATTCAAAACTCTGTGGAACATAATCATGGGCAACGTGACCCTGTTTTGGGCAGGGGATTGACTAGATTCTCTAGGGGTGCCTGCCAGCCTCATCTACTGTGTGATTCAGTGCCTCCAAGACCCATATGCAGAAAGCATGAGCCTGGTGTTTACCTCCTGCATACTGAAGATACTGTGCAACTATTCTCTGCACCAAAACTGGAGATAGCCCTTTCACTCATGCGCTGTCTGTATAATAAGGGGAATCCAAGTGGAAATACTTGATGTTTGAATACCTTTTATGATCCTGTATGGTGAGAGTTCTTCCTTGCTCATGAGGATCTGGAGTTTGGGTGCCTTCCCAGCTCTCTGCAGTAAGGAGTAATTTTTTTTTTGAAGTTTATTTCCATCCTTGTGTTGTTTTTCAAAACCACTGACTATTGCCTAAGTAAAGAAATACAGCTTGTTGCCAAGCCTAATGCTTCCCTCATCAGTGATATATTAAAATGCTCCTCACTTTCACTTTTGTCCTTATCTTCTCCAGACAGATGGAAAGCCAGTTCCCAGTGTCTGATGCTTGAAAACATGATTTTCAATAGATTTCTTTTCTCCTTCCCTTCAGCCCAGAGCATGAGATCTCATTTTATAATGCATTATAGCTGCTTGTCTGGGGAGCGGAGTTATCTAAATGAAGGGTAATTTTCCAGTACATTCTGGACATGCTTATGATGCACCAAAGAGGTTTAACACCTTAAAGCAATGAACCTGTAAGATATTAGTGATTCATTAACCTACGCCATAACCAAAACTAGACCTCAAAATTCCCTTGCCCTTTCCTGTTCATCCTCAGATTGCCAAAATTCCCGAGACATCTGCACATCTGTCAGCCAAGTTCCTCTTAATCATCAGCTTCTGGTCCTGCCTCCAGGGCCATCCAAATCTGTACTGTGCTGAGCAGTCAGCTTTGAAGTTCACAATCCACTGTCACCCTGCCCTTTCTTTCTGCTAATGTTTCTCAGATTCCCTGTACCTCCTTCCTTCTCCTGAAGAAGAGGCTGAGTGGATGCCTTCCTGCTGCTCAGTAACTCCGCTGCTAGAGCAGTCACTCCCCACCACTGAAGCGTTTTCTCACAGAACTGTAAGGCACACCTCCCTCATGATGAGAACAGGATTTTCATTCCTCATCCTGTAACCCAGTAAACCCCTGAGGGGAGTAAAAGCATGAATGAGAGGGTTGGGAACTACCACGCCCTCTGCTAGGTTTGTGGTCAGGGGACTCTTTGGGGAGCTGGGAGATGGGGGCTCAATTTCAGCGTGGCGAGAGAGGCAGAGAGCTCAGGTCTGTCTTGTCCCCGAGACATGGTGCAGTCCCTGAGCTCTGAAGTGTCAAGGTCCCTGATCTGAACCTGACTTTTCCCTGGATGGTACGTGCTGGCAGGTCACTCACTTTAGTTCCTTGAGCTCTTATCATTAAGAGACATTTTTTCATTAGCTGTCTCCTGTTTTTGTGATGACTTTTCCCTCTCAGTTAACTGTGCTGTGAGGACAGTTTAGAGCAGAGCAAGGCTCACCTCTCCTTAGGATTTTACAACAGATAAGATTCATTAGTAGGCAAGCCCTTTTATCTGGACTGCAGTCACCCTGGCTGCCACTGCCATCTATTTCCATTCAGTCCATCCTCTCAAACACAAAAAATGTTTTCTAGAGCTTGTGAGCTTGTTCTCTCACATGTTTCTATGCAATCCAATTTTGAGGGATTCAGAGAAAGAAATGTCAGACCCCTCCACAGGTAGCTGTTCCACAGGGCAATATGGCTCACCCTGTCAATGAGTCAGCCTATATTTCTTTTAGCTCGTTTCTGACCCTTGTTTCTCCCCACTCCATAAATCTGTCCTCCTCCTCTTTTGTGGTGTTTACACTGTCCAAACAGATAGAGGTCCCCAGGGTGGTTCCTCACCTCCAGCAGATTGTCTCAACATTAACGCCTGAGCACACTCTGCTCTCTTTGCTCAGCTGTCATGCGGCCAAACTCATCTCATTGACTTAATTCCTCATAAATCAATAGGTCCAGATACTTACCCTCTCGCTTCCTTTGGGATGAGTCTGCTCCACAAGCTCACAGCCAGTTTGTTGGTCTCTGCTGTTATTAGGACCTTCTGTCTCCCTTCTTTAAGCACGTCCCTCCACTTCATGTTTGCATTTGAGGTTGAGCTTCGTCCGGCAGACTATTGCCTTGTGCCCATCCACTTGGCTGTCGTTTTATTTCCAGCCTGTCTAGGTTTCTTTATGTTTCATGTCTGTCCCCACTGGTTTACACAACACCTCTCTAATTCATAGGAGTCGTTACATCAAATATAAATTGGATGAATGTGGTGTTTACTGCTTCCTTCCAGACCATTAATAGACATTAAATAAAACCAGACTTAGAGCAGATATCTAGCCCTCCTTTCCTCCCCTCCCCACAGCCAATCCATGCCCCAGATATTCTCCCATCGGCTCTTTATGTTCATGTTTATCTTTTGTTCCTCATTGTTTATGGACTCACAGCCTGTGTTCAATCTCTGTGACAGTGCTCATTTCCCAGCCAACTTGCATTCATTTTTCAAGTCATGTTTTGTAGCTGAGGCTTTTCTCAGGACTGGCTATGGACTGCCTCTTTATTCCCTTCATCTGCTGGCTTTGTAAATCAGTAAGAAAGGAATGATCATGGGTTTTTGGCAAGGTTTAGTCTTTATTGACTCTCTGGGATGACCTTCATGCTGGTGCTAAGCAAACACACCATCATTGGTGATGAGGGACGTGCTTCCTTTCGCACCAGCAATGGAATTTCCCCATACTCTTCACTGCTTATTGAATTTATTAATCCCATTGTATTTATTAATCCAGCCCCTTAACAATGTAAAATATGGGTCATGATGGCCAGCTGGTTGTTATTCCATGCTGGCTCTCATCTACCTCCTACCAGCAAATACTTTATCCGTCTACTTAGGAAGGTCTCAAATTTGTAGCAAGAGGAAAGAGATTGCCGTTGACAAATTCTGAGAAACAAATTATGACTGATCTAGGAGGGTGGAGGCAGGAGGGACATTCATGTGGTTAAAATGTCATCTCCAGCAGAGCCAACATTCCTCCCACATTCCAGTAGGGCCTGTAATATAACCACAGCAATTTGAATATTGATATTTTCCAATTTCTGAAGTTAGGATCAGGTAACAGGAGCTCCCACACCCCATCACTTATCATTGGCATGCCACAACATGCTGCTGATGGCTGAGCCATACAGGTTGGTGCAGAGAAGGCACCGAAGGGAACCACTAGATCTTGCAGGAAAGAGAAGCACATGGGGATTAACATCACTGAGACCTGATGAGTTTATGAGGAGAAACACTGTGTGGGGTTTCCATTCCACTGTTAGGTAATTTCTGTTCATTTCTCTGTAGTCCGTTGGTGCTGAGAAATGCAAATAAAACCCCATTTTCTTTCCATAATAAATATATCCCACCATCTTGCCAGTCTCTTCTTGACCTTTATCTTAGGAGCAGAGTTCAAGCCTTTCAGCACAAATAAACAATAAGACTGTCCTGATCAACTTGATCAATTGATCAGCCCATCAGTGGGCTACCTGCTGCAAGGGTTTGCTGGGTAGGCTTTGGGACACAGTATTTGCAAACAGGGCTTTCAAGGAGAGCAGGGTATCTGGGTGTTTATGAATCTTGAGTAAGAAAATCTGATACGTAGTACAGACAAAACCTGAACTTCTAGACCACAGGAATCAATGGGGGAATTCAGAAAAGAGCAGTGGGAGTAAGGACATGGGCCAGTGCTGAGCATGGGGGTGGGTGGTACGACCTAATGGTTGATCCAGCAGAGACCTGGGTAGGAAGCAGGGCCAGTGACCATAGTCCAGGCAGGGGGGAATTCAGAAAAGAGCAGTGGGAGTAAGGACATGGGCCAGTGCTGAACATGGGGTGGTATGACCTAATGGTTGATCCAGCAGAGACCTGGGTAGGAAGCAGGGCCAGTGACCATAGTCCAGGCAGGCTGGTATCCAGAATTTTTTGGTACAGGGAGACCATGCTCAGTGACCAAGTAGAAAGTGCAGGACCCAAGGAATGTTCCTGTGCCTACAGCTCAGATGGTTAATTAAATGTATGCAGGCTGAATCTCTGGCACTGAAGCTAAGTGACACAGGAGGGACCTTAAGTTTGCTTAGCTTCCAAAAAAGGATGACTGCATGGAAACCCTAACTTGAGCTACATCCCAAATCATGCCTTCAAACTATTTAGGAGTGTTTGTTGGCACAGACCCAAGGCACAACAACAATTGTTCTTATAACCTTACAGTTACTCTGATTGAATTCAGTGCCTAGGAACAGTCTCTGGTGCTTTTTGAATTTACTTACACAGATCATGCTTTATATACAGCCAGGGACAAGACAGAGTGTGGGCCAAGGTTTGGAGCAAAGTCCAATCCCCAGTTGCTATGGGCTCCATCATTCACAGAAGCACACAGAGACACTGAGCCTACCCAGCAACAAGTCCTTGAATCCTCTTGTCTCCAGTTGCCTCATGCACAGAGACATGCACACACAAATGGGTCTCCCATTTGACCCTGAGACTCCGTGGTCTCTCCAGGAGTTGGCTTGGATCTCCTGGTGCCTCCAGTAGCCTGTTCCTCCAGTGATCTCCCTCACAGACACCCAGCCCAGGCTTATGGCCACTTTGATAATCAACTCCCAAGCCACTTCCACCCGCTGTCTATTCTGGCTTGATATTCTCTAGCAATGACAAACTGATATACAAACTTCAGTTGCTGGCATCCCAAGTGCATGAGCCCTTATACTTGTGGTCCAAATCCAGTTTCTGGCACTTAGACCTCCATACACACTCACACATGCAGAAAAGAGTACCCTCACTCACAAAATAGAGATGGAGGTTAATGAGGTGGTAGGACAGACTGCACTGGTCAGGTGCAGCGCATAGTCCAGCAATCATACTGACCAGCCATATGTTTACACGCAACTAGCCCTTTTTAATTCCTTGTCCCTGTCTTTTCTCATGCTTGTTCCTCCAAAAAAATCTTGATCCATCCCTTTTCATAGAATCACAGCATGGTTTGGGTTGGAAGGAGCCCTAAAGACCATCTAGTGCCAACCCCCCTGCCATGGGCAGGGACAACTTCCACTAGACCAGGTTGCTCAAAGCCTCATCCAGCCTGGCCTTGAACACTTCCAGGGATGGGGCATCCACAGCTTCTCTGGGCAACCTGTTCCACTGCCTCACCACTGTCTCCATGAAGAATTTCTTCCTTATATCCATTATATATATATCCTTATATCTATATCTATTTTCTGTGATCCTTCTAATCATTCCATAATAAGTCCCATACTTCCCTCCCAGCCTGGAAGGTGCTCTGGAGAGCTTTTCCATTGACTCACCTTACTGGATGTCACCCTGGGCCATGGGGCTGCTCATACCTCAGTGACAGCCCCTGGGAGATTTGGATCAAGGCCTCTGTTTCTCTGATAACAAATCTTAACAGGCATAAAGCAGCATCAGAATTCCCTGACAAAGGTCAAGTTCTAGAAATAAAATACAGAAAAAATATCAAGGAAATATGAAGGAGTGTATGGATGCAAAAACTTACAAAAAGTCAAAACCTGGTTAATGTTGATCTCTACTGACCAAGACAGAAGGATGGTTTCCAAGGGAGATGTTAAAGGTCTTCTGTTGGACTCTTCCCTGAAAGCTTGATGTCTAGCAGTCATGGCAGCAAGACAGGTTGTGATGCAGAAGTCAGCTCTGCATCATTTCCACTAAGACAGCAACTGACTGGTTGCTTCTGGTTGAAACCAGAAGTGCCTGTGTAAACTCCAGCACAGTGTGTTTCACATAACTCACAGCCAACAACACATTTTCCTTATGTCTGGATTGTTGGGACCAGGATGTAATTTTAAAACTTGCTCAGAGAGAATCAGACAAGCAGTGGCACTCTCACCCGCTGTGACTGCTCTATGGCTGGGCAGTCAGGTCAGCAGTGAATAGGTCTAGAACATCAAGTTTTGTGCATCTGCCTCTCCAGCCATGTGAGAAGGACAGGCAGTGGACTGGTCACCTTGTGAAGGACTTGGGAATGTTGGGCAAGGAAGCTGCTGGGGTGCACATGCACAGAAATGAATGAAAAGAGCATTTCCTTATCTTGCCTTGCACCATTGAATGCATGTGTGTTGGTTCTTGTTGCCGGAGTCGCAACACACACACACACCAGGAAGATCATGGATCTCATTGCTTTGTTCACACATGTCACTGTAATGCTGGAGATACTGATTGTTATGAATGAGATCTGGATCTCTTGGCCTTAACAGAAGTCTCATTGTAGAGCCACGTGCTTTCTGCAAGGATGCATCAAACGATAAGGGCTATGGTCTGAAGATACTGCTTTTGTGAATGAAAGTTACTGTTGATTTTGTCAGCCTTATGTAAAAAGCACGTAACCAAGACAGCTGTAGCTGCAGATCCAGTGATTGAGGAATGAGGAGGTCAGGAATGGTTGCTCTTTGGTATCAATAGCGTAGATGTTGCACAGGGATCCTGGTTCTTGGATTACATGGGAATAACAGTTTTAAAAAAAAAGGAAAAAAGATTCCTTTACTTTTAGTGAGCAGATTTTCAGCTTTATTCTCCACCTAAGCCTGTAGCAGGAATAAGCATATTAGGGTAAGGGAATGGGTGGAGTGCTCTGTCTTCCAGTGAATCCTTTAGGAGCTAAAAGCATTAAATGGTATTAAGTTCCTCCAACTCAGTTTGAAGCCAGAGTACAACAGAAGATTAGAAGCCACTAACTAGTCCCTGTTGTCCTCACTCCTCAGTATTACTAAGTAGTCTCAGCTGCTATGGAGGATCTGGACTTTTCTGTTCTCAAGGCCCATGCTTATAAAGACACAAAGCATCAATTGCACCAAGCCACGTAGCCTAAGCGCTATGTATAAATGGGTAAAGCCACCCATGGTTTGAATGACATCTGCAAATGTCATTAAAATGTTACTCTTCAGCCAATGTGGTGATTCTAACGAGAGGGTCCCCAGTGCAGAGACACAGCATTAGTGAGCTGCCAGTGCAATTCCCAGCCCCACGCGCTGTGCCAAAACCACATCTGCAGTAATGACACCGGACTTGGATGGCTTGGTGCAGAAAGTTATGGCCAGCTCTGGTCTCCAGAGAGAGGAAAAGGGAAGGGTTTAGAGTGACTTTGCACCTGTGAAACAATGTGCTGCTCTTACAATGCCCAGCACCAGCCAGTCTTTGCTCCAGGGAGGCCTGGAGTGCTTTAGAAAGCTTTTTGCAACAGCTATGGTCGCTATGAACACAAACGGAGAAAGCAGCCATTAAAAGAGTTTTGAGAGGCGCTCTGTTGGTTTCTGCTCTCTCTGGCTGCCTTTGCAAAGGTTAAGGATGCAGTGAATGCCAAATGATAAGCTTTGCAGTCCCCAGCACTCCTGAGACCTGAAAGAAATCTGCTGGTAATTGTTTTAAGCTAATGATTCCCTGCAGGTTGATTGGTGCTTATGTGCCGAGGGGTGAGAGGCTGTAGTTATAGAAGTTATGAAAACAAACTGCCTCTGTGTTAAGGAATGCCAAGCCGCCTGCTCAGTCTAACCCACTTCTACGTTTTTTATTTTAAGGTCTGTTTGCAAACTCTGAGCTTGGGCTCTGCTGATTAAATAGTCCCCTGCTAGGATAGGATAAATCCCTGAACTTCAGTAGGGCATTGAGAGCAGGATACTGTCTCTCCTAGTTAAATTAAGGAGGACTCAGTGTGTTGCATTTAATGCAAATCACATTGGCTATTAGGTTCTTGGGAACTTCCTTCTCCTGGAAAAATAGAAAAAAATGTGATCTTTTCAACAGATGGGAGTTGTGTTTTGTCCCCGTCTGTGACTAATCAACTGCCCCTCCAAGGTATTAGACTTGGGATGGAGCTGGAAAATCACATGGTCTCTGGAACCAGCTAGGAGACTTCATTTTGGGGCTGGATTCTCCAAAGGACTTGAATACACTGGTCCTGTCTGTGTGGATCTGTAAGAGCCAGAGCACAAAATGTGGCTCCCAAACACCCCGGCTCAGTCTAATTCTGGAGACATTTCAGGTCCCTGTGGAAAGGTGCTAGAAAGGCAAATGGCTGCTAGAACTTGGCATCAGGTTCCTAAAACCAGAGTGGACGCCCATCCCTGTTGTGCCATATTTGCAGAGCATTAATTGTGAATAGTTTCCTGAAAAGCAGTGCAGGCAGACACAGGCAGGTCAGAGGCTGCTCATACATAGAGCCAGGCACTGCCTATAGCTGTCCAGTAGGATAAACTGAACCAGGATGTCCTAACCCTGAAATCCTGAGGTTAAGACATTTTTCTTAGGCTTCAGTCTGGAGCAGTGCCTTCAATTGCAGGTGAGTGAGACCATTCTCCTGTGTTGGGTTGCCTCTTAACTGCCTTGGCAGTGAGCCACACGGTGCCACCAAAGAGTGCGAGCAGGTGGATCTGCAGGAGACCTAACACCAGCAGGTCAGGCAGGAGCAAAGGAGCAACGTGAGCTGCACAGAAATTCCATTTGTTCATGAAGGCAGCCTGGTGCTGTGAGTCCTGTGAGACAAGGAGTGGAGTGAGGACTAGGCCTGGGACTGCCCAGTACCTACTGCAGCAGGTGTAAAGGGAGATGCTCTGCCATCTCGGTACGTAGGCTGAAAGAGACGCCCAAACAATCAACCACAGGTTGTCCTATTCACCCCCTATACTGACATAGGAAAATCAGCTTTCTGAGGAGCTAGCCGGGAATTGGCAAGCCCGACAGAGAAGGACAGATTTGGATTTCCCTCTAACTCTCCCTGCAGAGCTGAGAAAAATACTTCCTCACAGACCTTCAGTCCCTGCTGCAACCCCAGAGACCATGGCAGGAATTCCCCAGCTAGTGTCTGATGCACATCGTGCCAAACCTGCATAAAAATCCCTCTGCAGCAGACCTGCCTGACATGGGCTACGGGATGCCACGGCAGGGACCGATGGGGTGAATGTATAGCCGTGGACTTGATTCAAGCATGCATGTGCCTGTGCCATCCACACATTCAAAGACAGAAGAGGTCCAGGTACTCTCCATTGATCATATAAAACTTACACCTGAGAATGGGCATCTGCCCAACCTACCTACAAAGGCAGGTGATTTGGGCCTGAAGCACAGCATTAGGTCCAGGCTTGGCAGGCAATATAGACATTAGACCTTGAATTCCAGCTTTTGAAATAAGGATTCATTTTGTCAGTCTGATTTCTGATGGTCCATCAGTAAAAGTGCTATTCCCATTATCATTTCTAACATTATGTTTTTCGTCATTACCAGACCATGTATTAGTTCTAAAACAGTAGCACGAGCCCTGAATTTTTTCCATCATGTGCAGGCATTGAAATCATTCTGTAAACACCTCAGCAAATAGGACACAAGCTTCTCTGGGAACTTGTGCATTTTATGTAAGATGAGTATGTGATCATTTTGAACTCAAAGGCTATTTTTGTGATGTGGGGGAGAGAAAGGCAGTTAGAGCTGAGAGTCTGGATGATTTCAGAGGCATGCTGAGCTTTACCAAGGGAGGTGAACTTTTCCACTCTCTGGAGCTTGAGTCTTTCAGGGCAGTCACCACTATATTTTCTGATGAAGCCAGCTTTGGGGAAATATCGGTTATTATCCGCTGAGGGAAGAGACACACACGAGATATCTACACACAGGAACACGTTCTTTTCCTGAAGAAGTTAAACTGATCAGAGTGGGAAGCAAAGTCTTGAACACAGTATTATTATTCAATCTGTCGACATGAAACCTGCTTTTTCAGCATCAGCAGGATGTTCACAAATCTTGTAATAGGCAGCTGCTGCTTAAAATAATGTAACACAAACCAACTAGCCAATTGAAGGCAAGAATAGTAGATTGCCTACACATTCATGCTTTCCTTTAAAAATTACAAATTGATGACACCCCTCTGTGAGAAATATTCCTACCTATGGCAGCACCCTGTTCAGCTATATCTAGGTGTAAGCTTCCAAGTCAAATAAGCTAGTAAGTGCATACACATTTATGTTTCTCTTGGTAATCATGACCTTTCCGTAGTATTCCGCAGGCAAATGCTCTAGCTGCCAGTGATACAATACAGATGCAAGTTTCTCTGTCAAATAAAGCTGTGCACTAGACATGCAATCTCATTGCTCTTGAAATAAAATCAACATGGAAATATTTTTATTTCTACAGTAACTTAAATTAGCAAAAAGATTGCAACTGGCTATAATCCCCAAGCAACTAAATGGTATGCATTTTGGAGCTTGCTTCTCTAATAAATTGACTACTACAATCGATATGGCCTGCATCAGCTACATGAAAAAAGTGCTTTCTTCCCATCTGTACAATAAGGCACATAATCACCTCTGAAAGCCAAGAAATCCTTCGGCAAAGAAAATGTAACAAGAGAGGCTCACAACACACAGCTGAACGATTTCTATCGGTGATGTTTTTGATGGTATCTGTCACCTCATTTTAGATTTCATTAAGTGATAGTATCACTGGCCAATCAAAACTTATGGTTATCCATTCCAAGAATATTTCTCTGCCTATTACACTTGTTAGGATATGAGGCAAATTTTTTAGCAATGCAGTTCAGAGATGCAGGGAATTTTTAAGCCTGGAAGGGACTGCCAGCTGAGCCTGACCTCCTATGTATCTCCAGCTTTTCCATTACTTCCCATTTCTTCGGAGTGCAACAACTAGGGTTTTTTTACTAAAGTTCAGCTTGCAGAAAGGCATTCAGATTTGAACAGGGGACATTATGAGAAAATTATGGAAAATTCATCCCTTCCAATTTTTTTTTTTTCCCCCAGTGGTTAATTGTTCTCACTGCTAAGGATCTATGCTTTATTTCCAGTGTGAATTCATTTGGTTTCATCTCCCATCCATGGTTCTTGTTATTCTTTTCTCTATGAAACTGAAGTGTCCCTTCAAATTGGGTATTTTCTCCCATTAATGTGCTTATAAATTAGTTGTTTTCTTTTTCTTTTTCTTTTTTTTTTTTTAATTGGTCTGATCTCTTTAAGTCTCCCAGTATAAGGCATATTCTCTGGCCCTCCAATATTTTGATGCCTCTTTGCATCTTCTTCAGTTTTTCCAGAAACCTTCCAAAAAACTTGAGAAAGATAATGCTGATGATACACAGTACTGTGGTTTCAGTGCCCATAAGCAGTGGCAATCTTCAGTTAGTTTTCCTTGCTATCAGTTCCTCTAAAATATTGCACTGGGAGTTTCTGGTGAGGTATTTGTTGACTGGGCCCTAGTCTGAGTCACTCATCCCAGGCTAGGATCACTCCTCGCTGCAAAGGTTTAGTCTCCATTCCTTGCTCAGCAGTATATAACGTAGAATTTACCTGTATGAAACAGGATTTAGATAAAATGGGTGCAGAGTCTCAGTCTTGCATAACTGTCTAGCTTGCACAATTATTTACATTTCTGTTACCAAATATCTTATTAGCAATGATTTTATGCTTCCAGATCACCAGAGAAGATATCACACAGTGCCAGGCTCAGCACCCATCCTGAAAGAGCCTTAATTAAAGCCAGCCTGATTTGATAATAGCTGTCACTATGATATGTTGGTTCCTCATCAGCTTTGTGTTCACTTTATTGATATTTTCTAACGCTATCATCAGAGCATTGTGTAACACTAGAACTAGTAATTTGCCTAGATGGAAGTGTATTGCTTATACAGATTGCCTTTACCAGCTGAAGATGTGATGAAAAATAAAGTGGGAAGGTAACTGCTCTTTACCTGTGTATAGTCGTGAACTTGCTGAATAAACCTTGATCTGATCTAGAAATGTAAAGTGTAACATGCCCTCACTCTGTAGAGAGAATAACTGCTCAGTGTGTATCTTGGTGGTGTGGTCCCAGCTCATGGTCACCAACAGTTCCCAGAGCCTGATAAGGGCTCAGCTTCTCTCTCATGGCCCATCCAAGAGCAGCTGCAGCCACCATCCTGCTGCTGCTGCTCGTCCCATTTCATGTCAGCAGGCTGGAGGGATGGTCCCACTGGAAGGATGCTTTTTTTGCACTCATTTCAGTTAAAGAGGAAGCAGAATGGGGTTTCAGGCCAGCCTAATGTTGTCCTCTGAGTGCCTGTTTAGCCCCAGGATGGTACTTTCTCATCTGTGATTGATTTTTGTGAAAGCCCACCGTGAGTCTCCCTTTGGAAATGCCCTCCCCCACCAGGAACCAGGCAGCCTTAGACAGACTGTGGTAGCCTCACATGTGTCCATCTGGTGACCTTCTCCATCCTCTGCAACTGGAAGAACTGCATCTGGCTACATAGGCCAGCTTTAGGTTAACTTCAGAGTGCCAGAGCAGCTCTAATAGCACCATAGGAGCTGGAATTTGCTGTGTAGCACTTGGCTGGCAATTGCAACAAACTTTTGAGTAGCCCCCCAAAAAAAAAATTTTACATGTGGGCTGCAAACCGTGTGAAGAACCTTTTCTTCTCTTTGCAACTTCTACCCCAGATCTGATGGTTCATCCTTGATGGCAGGGCTCTGCTTTTTTGCTTTGTAACTGAAGCAGCATATTGCTAGTTTGTAGATTTCTGAAGAAGTGTCACCCTTTACTGCTCATGTGCAGCAATGATATTAAAAATAAACCAGCCGGTTGTCATAGATCAGCAACATGCATTTGAATTAGAAACAGACAGTAAGCAATATCTGTGAAAATCTATATCATCAAAAGCTGAGAGTGTTGTAGTCTAGTTCAGTTAGGTCACAGGTGAAGCTTTTTGAAAATAGGATCAATAAACAGGTTTGTATGAACTGTGAGTGTATTTTTAGTGAAACAAATTTTAACTTGGATTTAACCATTTTCCTGTAGAATCTGCAGCCTGAGCCCTGCCACGCTGAGTTACTGTGGGAAAGGCAGGAGAGGAAATTGAGCAAAAATTAGCTATAAACATAAATGAAACTAACTCAATTATTCTAAGTCCTGAGCCTGAACGTAAAATGGGTGGTGTTAAATATGGAAATTTTACACCATGGTCATTTATGACTTTCTCTTGGCAAAGTCAGGGGAATTCAAAATATTCACCCCTGATAGAAGGTTCAAAAGTACTGATGCTGAGAGTGAATATTCAGCATTGAATGCTGTCTTCTGTAAAGCAACACCTCATGATGACAATACAGGATATTTATATATGTATAAAGCGACATGGTACCTCTTCTGAGAGCTCAGCTCTGTGCAGAAGGACTCCTGGTGGTAAGAGCTTCTCTTCAACTGGGAGTGCGATGTGAGGACTGTCGGAGAGGTTTGGAGGGGTCACAACAGGGTCTTACCTGATGTCAGTGCATCTTAATGGCTTATTTGTTCAAATAAGTTGTGTACCCGTGAAGTGAAGGTTTGTTTTCCTCATCCATATGACAACCAAGAGAAGTTACCTAGTAATATAATAAACCTCTAAAATAAGGGGCAGTTGGTGATTAGACTGTGATTCTGTGAGTAAACTATGTGTTGCTTTATGTTCTGGGTTAGTGGCAAAGTTACTCTCTGCCATGGAAAACCTCAGCATATGAGACAGTGCTACCAACATTGATTTTGACACAAGCCTCATCATATTTCTGTTGTTTCTTAGAGCTGCAGGGAAAAGTAACTGAGTGAGAATCTTAGGTTTTATTTAAAAAAGGAAGGATGGTAGAAGAAAAACTCAACACATGGTGCACACACACACTAATGCCTCAGAAGACAGAGGAAAAAATAGTGAAGGGATTGAGTGATCTGTTAAAAATTTCCTACTTTTAAACTAATTTCACGATTTCTGTTCCGTCAGCATATCTCCCGAGTTTTTAAAAGCATTGGGCAGTTCAGACGCTACAGCAAGAAACCAAATGGAAAGCAATAGGGGAACTGCATTGTCATGGGCATTCCTACCAGCCCAGGTAAAAGAGCTGTGTGGCTGTGTTTGCACGCTGTTCTTAAGCTAACATCTGTGTTTATGGACACATGGGGAGCAACTCCATGCCAGCTGGATGCAGGCCAGGGTGCGGCTGCTTCAGCTGTGGCCCTGGCTGGAGCCAAACCCAGCCAAACCCAGCTCCTCCTTGCGCTGGCCCTGGTGCACGTGTGGTGTGCTGGGGGCTTGGGTAAGACCCTGGGGCTTGAAAGAGTGGGAAAGGTCTGAGGGGACAGGCGCAGGTTACGGAGCCTCTTGGAGCTTTCCTTGCACGATCAAGGCCAGAGACTCCTTGCAGGCCTGCCTGACTCTGCAGAGCTGCTCCTGAAGGATGAGCGTGGGCAGAGGGCACCAGCCCCCTGTGCCAGCAGTGGGCCATGGGCGTCTGGCCTGTGGGATACATGAGTGGCTTGATCCACAACTGGTGACGGCACTGCGGCTCCCTGTGATAGCTGGTGGTCGTCCTGCATGCTGCTGTACCTCTAGTGCCCATCTCCATGGCCCCTGGGCTGCACAGTCCTGCTGGGGCCAGAGAGAATGCACAATCCTACTGTGTGAGTGTCCCCTCTTTTCCACTCAGGAGGCGCAGAGACACCGGCTGCGGAATCCCTCTTCAGGCATGAAAAGTGGTGAGGAAAAGGGATGGCTACAAACAGGCCTCAGCCAGTTTGGGTAAGGAAATGAACTCATGGCCAGTAATAATATCAAAAGGACAGTAGAAAAAATACAGCTGTGAGCCTGGAATACAACACAAACACAAAATAAACCTTAAGAGCCCCCTGAGAGAACTGCTGAGGTGCCTCCACCCTTTTAGGTTGTCAGCAAACATCTCAATGGCAAAGCAAGTGGAAGGCATCAAAATGCACTCAAAACTCTGCATCCCTCCAGGCTCATAATGTATGCACCTCGTAACTCAAGAAACGCAGGCATCACCTCAACGAGCAGACAACAGTTTTTAAACTCTTTCTATTTGAGCACTTTTTTTTTCCTCAATAGGAGAAAAGAGGCAATTGGGATAATATATTACTAGGGTTCATTAATTTGTCTCCTCAGATAGTAAGATGATTCACAAACTCATACTCAGATGTTTTCCAAGTCAAAGAACAGACTGAAAATTTTCCTTTCACAAACAAAATTCTTGAGGCCTAAATTTGACAGTTGCTGCTGGTGAATTTCTTCCAATGAAAATAGGTGTCCTTCACATGCCGAAACCCCGCGCAGAGCCAGAGCCTGTAAACAGAGTGCCTAGCGCTTCTAACTTTTTCTGAACAGGGGCCGTGATCATGAAATTTGTAACATAAGAACCGTGTTCTGATTTACAGCACAGTGAATAATTGGCAGTGACTGACTTGCCTAGTGAATGTTAGTGGCCTTCCAAGTAGACTTGCCCCAGCGTTCCTAAATGTGTTCAATGTGAGCTGCTCATCCACAGATGTCTGTGCATCACTCTGGCTTTGCTAGCTCGGTTGGAAGCAATTAATGATGTTAGTGTTTGATGCTCAAAACTCAGCCTGCAGAAGTCTCAGGAGTTCTTTTTCTCCCTCGGAGCGGATGGTTTGTGTTGTTTCAGAGCCCCAGCTAAAGGAAGCATTCAAGCATGTGCTGATCGATGGACGCGGCCGAAAGCAGGCTGCCAGGGTAGATGTGTGCAAAGCCGGGTTCTTTGTTTTTTCCTGTAGCGTTTGCTGACGCTGCCCCATCCTGGCTCAGAAGCCTGCAAGTACAGTCATCAGCCAAAGTCAGTGCTCCAGGCAACTTCCTTACCAAATTTGCCAAAGACTCATGTTCCAAAAATCTCATCTTTCAGTTCTGCAAAAAGGATGTTTATAGTCCTCATTACTGTGGAATAATGTGAAAAATGTATAAAACATGTCAGTGCTGTCTTTAAGTCTTTGGTTTTGACAAGTGGAGCTCATTCGAGACTCTAAATGCTCAGAAGGCCATGGATAGATTCCTGAATCCCAACTCAAACAAGCTTTGAATCAAGATCTGCATGTCTTGGACTGCATCTCCAGTATCTTGTAACAGCAGTCTCAGGGCTCCCATCAAGAGGCGCTGCGCCAGCCACCCTTACTCCTACCCTCTTTGGCACAATTGGAAGTACAGCCCGCACACACGCTCCGGGGGACGTGGGAATACATGTCCAAACACAGCCGCACGATGACCCATCAACAGGCAGTCTTGCAGAAGCAACTGGCCAGTGGTCACCACGGCAGCCACGTGACTCAGAGATGCACGGCTGCCGAATCCACCATCCTGCAGAGCTATGTTGACATAGGCTGTGAGATTAAATGCCAAAATCACAGAGAAGACGGATGAGGATTTGAGCCCACAGTCTATGGAGAATGTAGCAAAGCACTTAGGCAAAGCAGCAGTCCAGCAAAGCACTTAGCATGCACTTAACTTCAAGCCTGTAAGCAATTAATTTTTGAGTATTCATAACTATAAGAAATCAAAAGAAGAAAAGCTGTCCTGTATTACATTGGTGAGCAGATTCATAAGCCTGCAGTATAATATTCTGAGGATGGCCATATATTTTCCTTCCTTATTGAGTGGAATGAGACCTTCCAAAGCTTTAAAAATTGTCTTGTTGATAATTATTAGACTGATTAGTAGTTATGGAGAAGGAGAGTAAAAAGACAGATGGATCTTCATTCCTCAAAACCTGCCAGGTAAACAGCCACTCTCTTTCCCCAGTGCTCTTACCCTCGTTCCCTTGTAATACTGCATACCACGAGTCTGTGAGTATATAATACTGAACGAACCTCCAGCACTGTGCAGTGTACGATCCATCCTTGTATATTTAAGCTGGATGAGTCACAGTGCATTTAGAGATCTCCTTCTATGTAAGTGTGATCTATTTACAAGCATGCGTAGGATTTCAGAGTTTCACAATAGCTGGCAGAAGAGCATAATTTATCTAAAAACTCTCATTTTGTTCCGACCTGTTTGCTAGTCATGCAAGTATAGCTATTTTTTGGAAAAGACAGCGTCTGACTCCAAATTCAAAGGAAAATTTTGATCCTGCTCTATCTGAGGTGCTTCATTTGCAACAGTCTTTCTCCTGACAGGCTTTGACATTCAACAATGGGTGTTTTAATGCAGAATAAATGTGAATTTCATCCTTGTGTTTCTTGTAGAATCCAGTATCTCCATGTACTGTGCATATTTCAAAAGTCAAGGACATTTAGGCAAATAAAAGCCACTGGATTGTGCCTAACACAAAGCTGGTACAGAATATAACTTTTACGAGCCTCACAAGATTAATTTAGACTCAGAAATCTTTATTATCCTCATTCCTTTGTTGAAAGTAATAACCAAAACCACAAACTACCATCAGAAGAACCACCCAAGCAGCGAGTTGGTCACTGGCAGATCTTTTATATTAGACCACTGGGGCTAAATTCCATTTGCGTTTCTGTGCCTGATGTTCCTATTGACTAGCTCTAGGCAGCTGCCTGCTTACTGCCTTATTTAGATCCTATGAATCACTCTCTGAGGCTCCCTCACTGCCATAAGGAGATAGGTGAAATTTAAGCTACACCTACTCAAAGACAAGACCAAATTCAGCACAGCTCTGCATGAGTGTGGGTCTAGGTCCACACAGCTGCTGGTTCCCCCTTCCTTGACCTGGTTGCACCCTTTCTTGCAGGTTCTCCATCTGTGTGTCATAGCAGTGATATTCTCTTGGATAAAAGCAGCAGGCGAAGGCTTCCCTCTTTGCCTTTTCCTCCTGAATTGTATCAGACTGTGTAAAGCAATGAGCTAAATTAGGAAAATGGAAATTCCAGGAGCATATGGAAATAAAAGGGATTTGTGTTGTTTTGTGAAACATTTTGAGACGTATTGTTGCAGCATGCCATATACAAGCTAGGTCCTACTATCATTATCAAGAACTGACAATCCAGCCCAGAAAATAAATCCAGCAACTGTAGCACTGTGCAGAAAAGTGGAGCTCTCACTTTTAAAGTTTTGCAGATCACATTTACACTCACAACAGGTTCATCTAGAATATAGGTGCCCCACAGATTGACAGTAGCATTAAGTAAAGAATAACAAAATAAAGAACCGCATCGCCAATCATCTCTATATGCAGCAGTGGACAGGCTTTATGGCACGAATCAGATACAGTCATTGATTATTCACAACAGGTACCTGACAGGACACACCACTGGGTTCTGCCTAGACCCCCTTTCTGGGGTGTAGGAGGGTGCAGTAGCCATTTGTAGACAACTCATGCCCAAGCACAGAAGGAGGACACTGCTTGGGTGTTTACCTGGACCAAGATGCTCAAAGATGCTCACACGTCCAGGAGTTCACACAGAGCCTGTGCAATTTTTTTTGTCAAAAGAAGCAATTTGTGCCCTGGGGTACATGCTCACACCTCACCCTATGGAGTTTGCTCCTGTGTATCAGACAATAGCAGAATTTAAAAGCAGCGTAAATTTACCAGATGAGAACCCATGAGGAATCCCTCTCCTGGGGCAGCAATCTCAAAATCCCATAAAGCATCTCTGTGAAAGCCTCCTGCAGCCAACTTTGCAGATAGTCCCTCTCTGTGGTTTCAGGAAAGTAAGAGCTATGTGGTTCTCACCCTGTTGAAGTAAATAGCAAATACCTCAGTGACTAAGTGCAGCCAAGATTTCACCCAAGAATTTAAGTGCTACAGCACTAGAGCTTTCTTTCATGACAACTGGGAGAGATGGACAACAACTTGTTTGGGCGTACTTAAAACAAATTGTTGAAAGGGAATATGAGTGTTGCTAAGGCCCTTCAGGCATGTTCCTCATTTGTGCTATAAAACCTGACACAGGAAAGCAGGAGGATTTGTTTCTGAAGGTTAATGTTCTTTTCTTCATACCCACCAATAGCACCGTGACGTACTGCTTGGAGGAGCCGCTCCAGGGAGGACCTCAGTCATATTTTGCCAGGAATAGGAAGATCGATTTCACTGCTGCTGTTGGGATTGCTCCCTTTCTGCATGCTGTTAGATCATGTGCGCTATTGAGGACCTATTGGAGGGTATGCCTCCTCTTGTACAAAGATGTCTTCCGCTTTTCGTGCACATGTGCCACATGACAGGTATTTACAACTGGGGGTAAAGTGACTTTAAGCCTCCATGCAGGTTCTTTCTGCAAGCCCCATCTAGCTGATCTGCTTGAGCACTTCGCCAGAAGGCTGAAACTCTTGCAAGGCTTGTCTCTCTGATAAATTGAAAGTGGGGAGATTTAGAGTGGGTATCAAGAGGAAGTTCTTCACAGAGAGGGTGGTGAGGCACTGGAACAGGTTGCCCAGAGAAGCTGTGAATGCCCCATCCCTGGAAGTGTTCAAACCCAGGCTGGATGAGGCTTTGAGCAACCTGGTCTAGTGGAAGGTGTCCCTGCCCATGGCAGGGGGGTTGGCACTAGATGGTCTTTAAGATCCCTTCCAACGCAAACCATTCTGTGATTCTATGATATTTTTCAGAGAGTCTCTGTAAAACTTTGTGAGACTGAGGATGTTTCTTGGGCAGGCCAGAGCTTAGCCGCATAGAGACTTCTATAGTTGCTGGTGGTTGTGAAGAAGTGCTTTGCTTAGATAGGGATGAAGGAAAGTTCCCTCTTTTTCTCATGAGCATATGTGACCCTGGGGAGTGAGATTTAACCACAGGAATTAAGAAAGTATTTTGTGGGACTGCCTTGTACAGCTTAGAGGGCTGTCCCAGGGACACCATCACAGCTAAAGGGGACTGCTGCAGGACCATCACCTTCAAGTGAAGCTCAAAAGAGGAAACATGGGCAGAGCTGTGGTGTCTTGGCTCACATTTCTGTACTGCAGTCCATGCTGGGGATATGTAAACCCACATCTGGTTTCTCTAGAGAAGTGTACCCAGGCCAAACTTCCAAATCCTTTATATTTCTGTGTCTGACTTTCTATGTGTTTTCCTTGTATGTTACTTACTTCTCTTTCCCCTCTCACGTGCTCTCACTGCACACCAAAAAGTGTTTTTCTTAATTTCCTTGATTTTGAGAATTTTTGTATGGAGATGAAAATTTTGCAGTATTGGGGTAAGATTGGATAACTCTTGGAAAAAGGTATATCTAGTACAAATCCACTCACTTCCATTCAGATAGCTAAGCACATCATTCATGGGACTAAGATTCAAATGTAGCTCATAATAAGATTGCATGAATGCCAAGGCAGGGGATGGTCTCCTTTAGTTGCCTCTTTGGCTTGGACTGAATTCCTCATTTTAGTACTACGAGTCATTTTGCCATGTGAGTTTTATAGTGTCACTAGAGGTGGTCCAAAACAAGAGAGTCTGATCTGTGAAAAATTCATAAAATATTGGCTTGGACAAAATTGGCCTGAAAACTTTTTTCCTGTATTTCCTACTTAGGTTCAGGAGCTGCAGCAGTGCCACCCTCCTATCCCGCCCTGTAGACAGAAATGCTGCAGTTTGTCTCAGTCCTCCCAGGACTTTTGGCTCTGCAGCTGAGAACCAGGCAGCTCCACCTGATGCTCTGCAGGATGACAGCATCCCTGTCCTGACCCTGGGATCCAAGACCTGGTCAGAGCCAGAGCTCGCAAGCTTCTCACTTTTTAGTCATCCGGGCCTCCAGACTGAGGGTGTGCTGCCTGGCATCCTGCCCCAAGCCCTGCTGACGGGGGCTGGCTGCCAGAGGCCCTGACGCCGTGGCTACCCTGCCTACGAGCAGAAGTTCCAATGGCCAACAGCCTATGGCAGACCCAGATGGCCAGGCTGGCCTGGCATCACAGACCCAGAGAGAGGGGGCCTGATTTTGCTTATCCTGCCCAGAATCCAGGCAGGGTTGTGCTTATTTAATTTGCTGAAAGCTTGAATGAACAAGAGATTTTTCAAACAAAAACTTTGCAGGAATAGAAACAAAAGATTTTCCCATGAAGTATAGTTTTGTCAAGAAGATTCCTTGCCATGTTTCCTATGACTACAGGTAGCCTTTAGAGCTAGCAAGATGCTTCTTTCCAAAGAATGCGCATCATGTCTAAGATATGAAGCAATGAGCCTTCCTCACTGGTGTTTTCTATTAGCCATTACAGCAATCTGCATTACCTTTTCCACCTCCCACAGGTTTCTGAAAGATAAACTAATCCCATCATGAGGGAGCCTGACCAGTTCAGACCAGATGCCCTTAAGAGCAAGGAGTTGCTCTAAGGATCCCTTCTGATCCTGAAAGGTTTGTAATAGAAACCTTTTCTAACTGTGTTAATCTTCAAAGAAGCGATGTGAAAATTCATGATGGGGACGACAAGTCACAAGAGTTGACATTTAAAAAAAATATATCACTTGCCAGGACTGCCAGCTGCTGGCCAGACACTGAATTAGCTGCCTTCCTCAAACAGAGATGTCCCCCATCTGCTGAATAAATGCTCCTTTTGTGCACATTTTCACAGCTGAGGTTTGAACCAAGAGCCTTGTGGTCTGCAGACAGCAGCTCCACAAAGACAGCCAGAAAATTTCTTGCTCTGGACTAGACAGGCAGGAAGCTAAAGCCTTTCTCAGCTGGAAGCATTCTTTGCCTATCTCACAACATCCCTTCCAATCATATAAAAATCTTTGAAGGAGAACATCTCCCTGCAATCCTTCATAGAGCAAATCCACTCAGGCAAGGCATATTTTTGGGAAGGAGCCAGCTTTGCTTGGTGGTCCTGGCTTTTGGCATCCACCATGACTCAGTAGGGAAGAGAGAATAAATAAAATACTATTAAGAGGTACAACAATGTTACCAAATGGGATTGTGCCTTTCCCAATTAGAGTTGTTTTTCCTATCTCCATATGTTGCATATTACAGAGCCCTTTTGTTGGTAAACATATCCATGGCTCCCTGCAGGGGTGCCAGGGCCACTCACCAGCAACTTGGAGACTGAAATTGTGCATGAAGTCCGATATGCCATGCAAAGATGATCTTGTTTCCACGTGTACTCTACTAGGATACAGAGAGACTCCGAGAAGCTGGAGGCTGCTGGCAGTTGGCACAATGATTCTTCCACAGGTACCTGTCCCTAAAAAAGGGAGGAAGGTTGGGAATAGGCTTGGCAAATTTTTTTTTTTTTCCCTTTGTATGGTGGACCCATGGTAATAATAAAGCGGCTAAAACATTTCCATTGCTCCCCTCCACCTGGGAATCTCTGAGACCTTACCAAGGACTATGTTAATAGTACATTTGTGAGTCAGGCAATGTTATCACAGCTTGTAGTTGAGACATGAAGAAGCAAAGTGATTTTTTTCCAGCAGTTAGACACAGGAGCTTGTAACATGGGCTTAACAACTCACTGTGCATCAGCCAAGCTGTGTCTGTTTGCTCTCAGCCCACGGCAGACTCACCGCTGCTGAGAGTTAAGTTGTTACCTAGCCCTTAGTGGCAGGGGGTGGGGGGGTTGATAACCACAAGACACAGGAGCTTGTAACATGGGCTTAACAACTCACTGTGCATCAGCTAAGCTGTATCTGTGTTTGCTCTCAGCCCACGGCAGACTCACCGCTGCTGAGAGTTAAGTTGTTACCTAGCCCTTAGTGGCAGGCTTAGCGGTTATAAACACATGCACAGCCAGTTGCTGTGGCTTAGCCTTTGCGTGATTATCTGCTCTATCATGGTATCTCGCTTTTGTGTCTGAGCTTTGAAATCACCTGGCACTTTGTTGGCAGAACAGGCAATAAAATTCCTAAATCCTGGTCCTCAGAGCTGTGCTTTAAGCGCTAGCCTGTCAGTTCATTTAATGCTGCAGCAAACCAGGCACAACTTTGAGCATGAACCACAGGAGACTGAATTTTCTAGTGTAGGTACAGTACAGGCTTTGAAATAGGATCTGTTTCTGAGTCCAGCTGTTATTTCGTTAGCCTTTCCTGGCTGACCGAGTAAAAGCTGATGGGCACTGGAAAATTTCTTTGTCATCTATTTCTCCATTAATTGCTCTGAATGTGTGTGATTCAAGAGTGATGTAAATCATCATTGCCACCTCACTCTATTTATCTGTTTCTTCAGCAGGCTCTCATGGTAACCAGCAACTACTGTATTTAAAGAATGCACTGTACCACACCTACTCAGTACAGCGCTTTGCTATGGAAGAGTGAGAGAAAGAAAGAGAAAGGGGTGGAGGTAAAAAAGAAAAGAAGATATAACCTCATGTCCTTTATCAGAAGAAGGGAAAGATTAGATTTATTTCTGGACAGACTATGAATACCAGATCAGCTAACTGCAGTTTAGGAGGTCTTTCTATATAGTCTACCCAGTCCCAGTTATTTTAATTCTGTGTTGCCAGCTGGCCTCTGCAGAAATCTATTCAGGGTTCAATTCTAAACAGTAATGTTTGGGAAAAGTACAATCTAAAACAGACAGATCTGTATGTGTTTAGGTTTTGCTTTCTTTCCACTTTTAAATATTAAAAATTGACTCCAGCTGTGGGGTAAAGTAACGCCCAACCTATAAAGACACTGACAAATAAATCACAATGCAATTTGCTGTGCATTTTCTGAGGTCTAAACACCCGCTCTTGAAAGGAATTTTCCATGATTACATCTTGGGAAGATATCTTCACTACCAACAACTCGTTTGACTTTTATACTTCTAAAAAGTCATCGCATTCCAGCAGGGCCAGACCCTGCCATTACTACTCTGGCACACACCTCAGGAGTTAACGAAGTTATCTGATGCTACTTAGGACATATGTAAAGCTTCAATATCCCTATCTAGCATGTTGTTAACCAGAATACCTACCTTGTGTTTTTACAATCCACTTTTTACAAGGGTAAATCGCTGACCGACTCCTCAGCTGATCCACTGCTTGAGTCCACTCCTTTGCTGTGTCAAGTTTAGGCACCCTTGCCTGAAGTTAAAGCTTTTATTACTGTTCATCTCAAAATCACTGAATAGCAGAAGGTTTCCCACTTCATCAGGGTGCAGCCCAGTGAAGTCAGGTTTTGCTCCTGAATTCTGATCCAGCTCACCCTAGCTCCTTTTGCGGCCTGCAGCAATCACTCCTGCCTGTCCTACATTTCCTCCTCAACAAAGGATAAATATTTAGTGTTCGAGAAAGGAAGAAGATGACGGAAATTCCATACTAAAGGCACCACACTTTTTTTCAGGGAGCAGCCATTAATCTGCAGAGTCCCCTTCGTCTGCACTGCCTGGGTAATAATCTAGAAATAGCTCTGATGTTGATATCATATTTTTAAAATTATAAATTAACTTACAATTGAAAAAAATGTGGCTTTGACCCAAAACCCCTTGAACTATCCTGTTTCAATTATTTACAAAAACATTAAAAAAAGAAAGTTTCTGGCCATTGCCCTATTCCTGCCAAAAGCTGCAATGTAAACTTTTTTGTGGGGAAAAATAATTAAAGCAAAAATTCCTGACCAGTTCTGCTCTGCTTGGCATTTCACTGGCATTTACTTCAGATCTGCAAGTTGGTCCCCCCTTCCGAGCCAGCCTGCGGAAAGCCTGTCCCCACCAGGGAGGGGATTTAACAGGTTCCTGCTGTTCCCTGCCTCCAGCTACGCTACCGCTGCCTCTGTGGCACTGGCTCAGTGTTTTGTGTCATGTTCTGAACCAGATCAGTGACAAATAAAAAGGAAAGGCTCTGCTGCAGTATGCTTGTGTTTCTGCCGGATCAGTTCCCTGATCCAGCCAAAGATTTGCATTTTCCTAATGAGAGGACTGGCAAGAAGAATGCTGATGAAGATGCTCGTATCCTCCTGCCCATCTACCTGGTCACTGGAGGAACCCTAAAGCGCATCTTCACTCTTAGCAGACATCGCTGAGCCCACAAAGAAGTTGTTCTTGCCCCAACACCTTCACCCTCCCTGTTCAAACACCCGCACATAGGTTCACTCGTGGGCAGCGTCAGACGATTCTTCAGAGAATCACCTTCTCCACGTTAGCTGACCCTTTTTGTTGGGGTTACCGGACCTTCTTGCCCTCAGGAGGAGTGCGCTTGAGAGCTCCTCTTCATCTGGAAATCCAAAAAGGAGAAACAAGGGCATGGTCCTAAGCTGAACAGAAACTACAATGTAAGAATGAAGTAACCACGGAAAAGACTTCAACTGTTTCCAATGGTGAGTTGTAAAAAAAAAAAAACACCCAAAAATATTTCAGTGAATGCAGCTGATGTAGAAAGTGACAAAATTCTACAAAAAAGGCTGGAAAATAAGAAGTTTTAAACAGATGCACGATGTGACAAGGGGACAGTGCCTTAGGACAAAGCAGGGGGGGATACATGAAGTTTATTGAGGTGGGCTACATGCTTCAGGCAGGAGGATCTAATGAAACTTGGAGACTCAAAGAATTATCAAAAACAATGGCTAACCAGAAGCAATTGACTTTGAATTGTGTGAATATCACAGAGTTAAGACAGATAAAAATACCTGCCTTTAAAAGGGGTGAGGGGTGGAGAAAGTGTCTGGAAATTTGTAACTTAGACAGCTTTGCGATGATTTAAAGTTATTCAGATAAATGTGCTTATTTAGCAACACCTAGATGGAAAAATATTATAAGAAACAGGAACATGAAATTGTCAAGAACAGATGACATCAAAGTAATCTACCTTCCCTCCTTGAAAAGCAATGGACATCACAGAAAAGGTGGTACTAGATGTCATCTATCTCGATTTTAGTAAGATTTATGACATTCTTCTGTATGATGTTCTCATGCAGAAACTTGGCAGTCTGATCTAGCTTAGATGGCTATGAGGAGGATGCGCAAATACCTGGAACATATAATTAAAAAGGTATTCAAAAAGTCATTCCCAAGAATTTGCTGACAAGCAGGAGTAGTTACATGCATGGTGTTTCATAGAAATCTATCCTGGGCTTGGTACAATTCCCTGTTTTCATGAATGACTTGAATGATGATGGAGGAGCAAATGTGTTTGTGAAATTCACACATGACACCATGCTGGCAGGCTTTTTGGGGGCCAGGAGAAGAATTTAAAATGATCTTGATAAATTTAAGAAATGGTCTGAAAGCAATTAGGTGAAATTCAATAAAGGCAAGTACAAAGTCCTAGGCTTGGGAAGGGAAAAATCTATCACACAAAGACAAAATAAATGCAGGAATGTGTCTTTCTAAAAATACAGCAATTTTTTGAACCAGAAAGGACTCAAAATTACAGTCCAATTTTTGTGAATCCTGAGGGCAACAAGAGTGTCAGGTAATGAATGGGCACTCCTCTAAGACTTTAGCCTTAACTTCACCTACATAAAAGATCACAGAAGTTCTCACATTTCCATTTCCTAAAAGATGGGGGAAGGGGCAATAGGGTGGCTTTGTTCTCCCCTGGTGCTGAGACTCCTCCTTACTGTGCTACTGCTGTAAGTTAGGGTGCATTTGGAAACCCTGGGATGAAAGAATGAGGGAAAATATATGCCTTTTGTTTTCTTCATAAGTATCAGTACATTAATACCAAGAGCCTCTCTATTTTCCTGGCTGACAATATCCTGCCTGGCCACATGGAGTTAAATCAAAGCAGGCTGCTAGTGAGAAGTTAGCAGGAAATGAAACGATGTAAAGTCATGAGTAAGTATAAATGTATAAGGTCCCATCACGGAGAATACCAAGACTCCCTGAGAAAGCACCGGGAATCAATCCATGAGAAAATGGCCCTTTCCATGGCTCTAAGTTTTGATACCAGAGGGAGATTTTGTTTCCCGGTGGGGAAGCATGATGGCCAGCACAAGAAATCTTTGTCAAATAACAGCTTTGTGACGGGTTATTCTGCCCCGATCCCAGCACAGGGTCAGATGATTTCAACTCCTTCAGACCTGTTTACAGTGGCAGCATTTTGCACATCCTTACTTACACAGAGCAAGGCTAATTGGGCCTTTAGAATGGTTGTCTCTGAGGGGGCTCCTCCAGTCACCACGGTGGGTCCTGGGTCCGTTCTGCCGGACTCAGGGCAGTGTGCTGCCTGCACCCTCCTCCCCTCCCTGGGGAGTGGGTGACCTCTGCCTCCCCTTCTTTGCGAGGTGGGGCTCTGCATCTGCTGTAGTTTTTTAAAAAAAAGCATTCTGGTGGATATAAAGGGTGTAGGCACTTCAGAGACCTTGGGAGTTCAGTGAGTGTAGGAGGGAGCATGTGTGCCCTACACAAACCGGCTGAAGACTGTGCAGAAAGGGACAGGGAGAGATGGTACAGCACTGGAAAAACTGAGCAAGTGACAAATGTTCTCCCTCTTAGTAAATGAGTAAGCAATAAAAGAAAATAAATACAAATTCACTGGTTTAACTCAGAGCCAGCTCTTGCTGTCTTCAGCACGCGGGCTGGGCACCGCAGCTTCCAGCATCATGCAGTTTTAATGATGTCTCTGCAGGCACACAGAGAGATTTTGAGGAGATCAGTGGTTTTATACAGGAGGACACGTGGGTTGCTACTGTCTCCTTTGTAAGCTTTAAGAAATTGGTGGCAATTTTGCAAACAAGCTAAAGATCTCAATATTAATATGCCACTTAGAGTCACTTAGCAAGTAACGCCCTCTCTTCCAAGGATGGCAACTGATTAAAATAAAAGCTTCCATCAAAAGCCCAAGCGATCTCAGTATTAAATCAAAATACTCTGCAACAAATGGCACATTTTTCTCCTTGTCATTAGGGTGTAATGGCAAAACAGAGACAATATTTTACTTTTTATTAATTTCTCTGTCTTTGATCAAATTATCAGTATCATGAAGGCTGTGGGCTGTCACCCAGAGAGAACCAGGTTCATAACAACACGACTGTCTGATATAAATGAATTTTGGCTGTGCGGTGAGAAGAGGTGGTATTAAACCTGTATTTGCTGTCTGAAGAGAGACACTATTTGCAGCGGAAACTCCTGTGAAGAGGTGTTTAAATGTAATTCAAGCATTCAGGATTTTGCGGATGAGTGGTTTTCCCTCTGCGTGTGTTTACCTTCTCTCCCGCTGATATCAGCTGAAGGAGGAGATCATTGCTGTCAGCCCCAAATTCCTGAAGTGCCTTTGGAGAGGGAAACTTCCCCTGTGGCTCCCGTGTTGTTGCCAGCCTCTCATGGACCTGTGCTCCAGCGTGACAGGTAACGGGGACGTGCCCAACCTACAGTGGGGCTCTACTTGCTGACAGCAAACATTGCAGGCACAGAGCTGAGGGCATCAAGGACCACAAGGCCATAGCAATGCTTCTAGTCTGGCTAAGAGGCACTGTGGTTTCATATGACATATAAAGGGTTTACATTTCACTCTCAGTTGTGAGCAGGATAGTGCAAAGCAGACACCAACCTTTCTTCTTATCACCTCCTTTCCTATGTCCAGGTTTTCTGGGTTTGCACCATAAACACAAAAATACTGCCCCTTCTAGCTGCAGACTGTGAGAAATCCAAGTGTAGGAGTCAAGCAGAGCCTATCAGATACTATGAGATTTAAGTTACTAAATTCTTCAGCTGAGATCTTGGTTGTACTCAAGGACTATGCCCTCCCTGGAGACACAGCCCTTCAGGCTGTTGTGTCTTTTCTTGCCAACACTGAAAGAAAAGGAAAGATAATTAAATCTCTTATGTGCTGAGGATGTGTTCAGCAATCCACCTAGCTTGGAAGGTGTTTACGAAAAGCCTCAGTTCTACAAATGTTTATTACTACATTATTGTGACATTGTTCTGACAGAAAATGCTGGCTTCCTATTAATCAGCTAGGAAATAGGAAAACACCCTAAACCAGGCCCTTAACTGTAGATTCTCCTCCATCTTTTGAGGAGCAACAGCTTCTGTTTTTACTTAGGTGTAAATCAGTTGCAGTCATTGGAGTTTTATGTACGAAAAAATGTCACGAGCGAGACCAAACATAACAGATAATCCCTTGGTCTCCCTGCTGACAGGGTGAGGTCAGCGCTTGCTCCAGCCCTTGCACCATACCAACCACAATGTAGTCTTATTCTTACTATTATCATAATCTTTTTTCCTCCTGCAAAGTGCATCCATGTGGCAGGATCCTGAGTACATCAAAGTAATTTTCAAGATTCCTTTCCCTCTGTGCTCTCCTGTCTCTGCTTCTCTGTCCCTCACCACACTGTCCTGAGAGGACTTTTTATCAAGTGTAAATGTCGAATTGTATGTGAAGCTCAGACTTTGTGATTTTTGAAGGTTCTGCTTTTGCCTGTAGGAAATCATTAAGTACCACTGGTTGGCTAGAGAGCCAGGGGGAATGTCAGTATTTGTTGATGTATACCTTATAAATCTGAAAGTAACTCAGAGCTGTGAGAATGTGTCTGTGCCTACACTACACACGAGAATGCTGCTGCTGGGATCCCTGCTCTCCTTTGCTCTACTCACCTCTAAAGGTACCTAGTGCAACTTCCCATTCCTCGGCATGGACAGACGTCCTGTTCAGGATCCAGCTTTATAGATGGAAAAGATGCTGCTGTCAGGCATCCACGTTCATCTCTGCAGCTTGCTCGTGGGGATGTAGGTGAAAGTGCTTTGTAGCCTAACCCCAGCGCTGGCTCAGGCCAGCAATTTTAACTGGTTTAAGTCGTGCAGGATGATCTGGACTGCAGTAGTCACCTAGGATGATTGGGACTTTCCTGCTTGGAGAGAGGAGGGTGCTCACATCCTTTTCAGTGCTAACAGAGAGGTAGGCTGTGACGTGAATCTGAGCAAGCGCACTGGCTTAATGGAATCCATTTAAAGCTGCCCTAATGAAGTTGATGCAATTCATAGTACGTGCTAAGTAGTTGTGCAGTCTCACCTGGGCTTGTTACAGTTGCATTACGTTGGATTTGAAGCACGTAAGGGAAGAGCTTCCACCTTCCTTGCAGTGGCATCTTTGAACACTTTTGCAATACTAACAACTGAGCCCAGCGTCAATGCTGTTTGTTGGCCTTGCAACTGGAAAGAGACACCAGTGGGATGGTTTACACTGGGAAATTACATCATGTTAGAACATGTTGCTCGGGACTCCTGGTGACTACTACAGTGTAATTTCCCGTCATAAACAAGGCCTGTGAGACAGCTGTGGGGAGGCCGAGCACCAGCGGACTGGGCTGATCCTGCTCCCGTCTGAGCTCCTTGGGCAGAGGCTGACTCAGCCGGTGCGGCAGCCGGGGCAGGGCTGAGCCCCAGCCCTCAGCATCGCTCTGATGGCAGGGTGCAGGCACGCTGTGTAGCTTGGTTTGCTGGCTCCAGGTGCCAACAGGCCTTTTCCTTCTTTTTTCTTTTCTTTTTAATCTTTAATGGCCTTCAGAGAACTAGATCATGTTTTGGGTTTTTTTTAAGCCTCAAGCAAACAAAATCTCCACTCTTCTCCCCAAAACTTAGTCAGGCTGCAGCCAAGATCAGAATAGGACAGGGTGTGTATGCTCAGGTCTGTGACTGAATGGGCAGTCAGTGCTTTTAGGCAAGTATAAATATGGCGAAACATTGTGCAGGCACTGTTAAAAATTCAGCTGCTTCAAAAAGCACGGGTTCATTGGCTTCCTGCCTTCAGGCGGCTACGAAGAAATCAAAAATAGCACCTACAAGAACTGTTAATTTAAAATTTAAATAGGACTCTATGGTTTAATTATATATAAGGAAAGGTTAAATACCAAAGGAGAGTTGGCTGTATTTCAGATTAGGTTAATTATTCCCGTGTCATGCCAAAGTGTTCAGTGCTCTGCTTATATCTCTTAATTCACCTTGTGCACATGCTGCATTGCTTTACACAGGGCTTTGGTGAGGAGTGGTGGTTGTGGGACTTCTCACATTAGATTCTTAAGCAAACATGGAGTAACGTGTTACTTTTTCATACTGTACTGTGTGCTTATCTTTTAGGGTGAAGTAGGAGAATTTTACATCAAGATAAGGGTAACTGTAAGCAGAAAATCCATAAAACAAACCAGAGGGGAAAAAGAAAGGGGGAAAAAAAAAAGGCTTCAGCCAGATTGGCTCACGTCTCTGATTTTCCACAGGGCTGCAGGTTTGCAAGAACTGAAGTCAGAGGAGGGAAGGAGTGTGCGGTCAGTGTCCAGGCAAGAGGGATCTGGAGAAAAGGAAAATCCTTCCAATTGCAGTCCCCGTTGGATTGCTGTAAGTCATCTGTGAAACCGCAGGACCAGTCACATCCTTCAGGATCAACTTTTGTTCAAGGACAAAGCTGGGATAACTGAGAGATGAGCAGAGGAAATCTGGATTATCTTTGGAATCGAGACATTTCAAACAATGAAAGGTGGTAAATCAGGAACAGTCCTTGACATGTGAGATGGCAGGAAGACCACTTCGGACAGAGGGCTCTCTTCTTGTTCTACAAAATGCCTGGGCTTGCTTCATGCTAATCTCTTACTCTACACTGCAGCATTAAGGGTCCTGTGGAAAGCAGGCAGTGATTTCAGAACTTTCAGTGTCTGGATGGAGTGTCTCAAGTGATAAGATTTTCAAGATGAGGTGTACAAAGCTCCTACAAAGCCAAGTCCCCATATAGTGTTGCTGTGTGAACAACCCAAAATGAAATCCTATGAAACCTCTAGTCACTTGCAAGTCTTTGTCTGTCATTATCCTCCATTGGATACATAGGAAGAATAAACTGTGGGTAAGAGTTTAGGCTGTGCAGGGACACAAGACTGGAGCCATCCCTAGAGGAGCTTTCTCTTTCCTTAATTTAAAACCACCTCCCTCTGAACTCCTGTGTATTTTTCCCTTGTGGTTAATATTGCACAGAATTTAACTGAGAAGAGTCTCACAACGAACCACTTCAAAGGTAATGCTACATTTGCAAAGGGAGGAATTTCTCTCTGACAGTTTAGCAGCACCAGCATGTGCTGGAAAACAGACATGCACCACCAGACGGCACGCTACACGTGGGGAATCCCAAACAAAAAAACTGCATATAATGTGGCCGCACGCCGAGATCTAACGTGGTTTGGAAATTGCTGATTTCAGTACCTTGGAACATTGAATCAAACTGCACAGAGCAAATAGAAGTTGTTGGTGGTGTCCATGTGAAAATCATTATTAGGGGCAAGAATTATCATTTTGTCATGTTTGTACACTTGAGTCTTGGTCTGTGTTGGGGAATTGTAGGTGCTACCAGAATGCAAATTTTTAACAATAACAGACAACAAATACACCCTGCTTTGTTGAAACTATGGAGATTAGAGGAATCTGTATTCACATCTTCTCACAACATAAAACTGAGCTACTGCTACTGGACTAATTTATTACAAAAACTTAATAATTGCAACATGCTATTTAGAATCACTTATGTATCTACACAGGCAACACTTGCAAGCCCTACCTGAGGATGATGGGTGACCTACAAAAGCTAAAATGCCTGTCAAATATGTTTTCCACTGACAATTTTCAAATTAAAAATTTGCTTTTCTTCCTTCTTTTTTGGTGTTGTGAGTTCGGGGGTTTTTGTGTGTGTGTGGTTTGTGGGTTTGTTTTTTTTTGTTTTGGTTTCGGTTTTTTTTCTGTGGCAGGATGTTCTTTCCTGGAAAATTTTCAAATGTGCATTTGGAAACCTGAGGCTGAGGGTTTTATTAGATTTTTATTAGGTCAAATTAAAAAAAGCAACGTTGCAAAAACATAAATATCCATTTTCCAAGCAGTTTTATCAGTGGTATGACCACTACTGGTAGGAAATTCACATTCGGTGCTAGGTAAGGCAAAAATACCTAAAAGCTATTTTAGCACGCTTTATCCCGAATATCTGTGCAGTGCCACAAAAGCAATTACAGAGTCCAACCCAGCAGCCTGCTGCCCTGATCCCCATCCCCTGCACTGTTCAGCTCTGCAGCGTGCCTGGTAGCCTCTCCCGCAGGCTGTAGCAGAAACCGCTGCACAGCAATCCCAGCTGAAAGCTGGAAGACACCAAGTCCCAAATTCCTTTTGTCTCCTGCCACCAGGGATGGGCATGACTCTGTAAGACTGGGAAAGGCTGTGACACTGGTGTGGTACCTGCCTGTTCATTGGGATTTCTTGTCTCCCAAGCTAACCTTGCAATACTTTTAGCGAGCAACTAGAGGTTTTTTTTCTTCTTTTCAGTAGTTTTGGTCTACATTTGGATTTTCAAAAGTAGCAAACTCAGGAGCTGCACAGATTAAATAAATGCAATCTAAGAAGTCCACCACAGGTTTAATGGATTAGTGCCTACTTTGCCATTCCTATATCCCAGGGCAGAGGGGGAAAGGGAGAGTGTACACAAAGAAAAGATTTATCCTGAACGATGACATGAAAACAGAAAAGACGAGGGTGAGACGACTTCACAGAAATGGCAAACACAACTTGCCTCTGATGTAAAAAGCTAAGGGAAACCTGTTACATCCTTCAAACTCCAAAATGTCATTTCTCACAGAGAATCTAAATCACCCTCTAGGAAAAAGGGAAAAAAATAAAACCTCCTCAAAATGTCAAAGACCTAAAATTCCCCCTGGCTTACAGTTTCTATCTGTATCTCAGCTATTTATAAAGCCAATCTCCACGGTTTCTCTCATACATTTCAGTTACACATGTCCTGAGCTAGCAAACTAGTGCATACAAACCTAATCTATATAACCGTGGCAGTAAGTGAAGATATCTGTGCACACTCTAAGCCGTGCTTATTTAAATAACAGGAATTGCTGCCTTTGATTTATAAAGAGATGAGTAGGTTTCTGCATGAAACTCTGCTAAGACTTGAAAAAACCTGTTCTGCTATGGGCTGAAAATGGGTTCTCCCCATCCACACAGGCATCTGGGATTTGATCACCGACCTTTAGGAGAAACCCACAAAACCTATTCCGCTTAGGAGAGTGTATTACAGGGCAAAGGAAAACCTTGCAGGCTTGAGTTTTGGGTGGAATCTATTTATTCCACATGTGCAAAGACTGGATGAGGAATTGGAGGATCCGCAACAACCAAACCAAAACCTCTCCATGTGTTACACACATAAGCCACTCTTGATTGAAATCCTGTAAATCTTTTCCTTATATAATATGTTTCCTTGTCTGGTAGAGCTTGATTTCAATTTATACTGCTCTTTTTTCCTTTCCATCATGTTCAAAACTATCATAAACAGTCTGTAAACTCTGTATCACAAATTACTTTCTAATAATAAAAAGGTATTTTCAGGAGAAAGATCAGTTCCTCATGTCTAAGTTGAAAAAGGGACACTGTCACGCAGTCCTAGGTGAAAAAAACAAAAAGAAAGAAAAGAGCTATTCATCTTAAAACTATTATAATATGGTAAAAAATATAATAAATATAGGAAGGAATGTTCTACAGACTCTAAATAAGGAACCAAATTTCTGACAAGAAAAAAAAGGAAGGAAAGGAACTTTCCCCAAAGGAAGTTAAAACTCATGGAGCATCCCTGATGGGGATATTGTCTGTATGAGGTCTGTAAGAACTTGAACACATATTCTAACTCAACTGTCTAGCTCCAGAAAAACCCTAAATCACAAGCAAAATATGTATTTTCTCTACTAATGCAGTTAGTTGCTTCTTTGGTGAAGTATTTAAAATCCATCATTTGCCTGAAGAAAATGTAACACCCACCCCAACAGATATTGAAAAATCCTGTTTACTTCTCCTGTGACAGTATTCCTCACCAAAGCCAACATCTGCACTTCTGCAGCAAATGCTTCAGGGATATCTACTTGCTCTTTCAGGAAACATCTGTGTCAATACACCTCAGCGAAGATGTTCTTTGCGAAAGAAATCTATCGCCATGTTCTTGATTTATTATTATTTACTGCTGTGCAGTCCAAATAATCCAAAGAGTTTATCCCCATCTCTGAAGATCTGTACAAGTTTTGTTTGCTTGGATGGTCTTACAAGGATGAAAGCAGCATTTCTGAAACAATGTAGTGAGTATTGCTGTAGTTAAAGCAGAAAATATTGGACTTTGATCTTTATCATTTACAAAAGCTCGTTCATAAACAGGATATCTTATCTGTTCTTAGAAGGCAAAATGGTACATTTATGAAAACAGAACTTCTAAGGAAATAAACCTACTGAATCTTAATTTCAAATGCAAAGGCATAAAAAGATTTTGTCCTTCATAATGTGAAGAAAGCTTGTTTCCAATTCCCCAAATATTTTAACAAGCAACATTGTGTATATACAAGCTTTTCGATATCAACTGACTGGTTATTAAACGTATCTGAGCTCTTCCCCTGCTCCCAGCACACTCACACACACAAACATATGTGATATTCATGTTAACAATTTATTTCTTGGAGGGAAGAAACCAGTGTTTCTTCAGTCCAGTTATCCTGGAGGTTGCCTCAGGTTATTTTAGTTTTTATGTTTAATATTGCAGGGATTTTACGGATTTACCAAAATACCATAATTTTTATTTTTAAATCACTCTTTTTTTTTTTTTTTCTTCTCCCAAACAGATCCAGTCCAGGACGGGCCTTATCATACTCTGTTTCAGTTCACTGCCACCATATGTAAGTGTTGTCAAGGCTGTAATACATAAAGTATCTGGCTCCAGGGCTGGTTGAACTGTGGTTTTGGAATACAGATTTTATAATATGCAGTTTCCTTCCTCTCAAGTCAATGGGCTATTCAGTGGAATAACGTTTCTGAGGCACAGGTCGGATCTTCAAAGGCACATAGGCACCCAAATCCCATTTAAGGATATTCATAGAATCATAGAATCAC
>NW_010227161.1:0-62295 GCF_000690775.1 Eurypyga helias
GCCCTGGGGGCGGCCCCTGGCTCCTGCCCCGCCGACTCTCCTGGCATCCTCGCGCCTTCCTAGGGTCTCCCCGCATCCCTCGGGGATGGGAAGGGGCAGCGGAGCCGCCCTCCCCGCTCCAGGTCCGCGGGGGCAGCAGGTCTCAGAGGCGAGACTGGAAAAAGGAGGAAAACAACCGGCTACCGGGACTGTCACATTCCCTGAAATCTCAGGGAATCATCATGCGCTTCAACACTGCCCTGGTGACAGAGGAGAGAACCAGCCCAGGCGTCTCTGAAATCACAGGCCTGTTGCAGTTCCAGATCACGTTGGCCTGAAGGAAACGTGGACAATAACTCAGGTTTTCCACGGCGAGAGGCTGCTGCGAGCTCTTCCCAGCCTTGCTCACCCATCCCTCGTCCGCAGCGTTTCCGCAGTTCTGGGTGTAACTGAGACACAGCCAACCATATCACCGCTTCGTGCATCTTTATTTACTGTTTTGATAACACATGGGAAAGCAACTGCAAACCCGATTTCAAAATTTAAACAATTTATCGCAAATTTTACACTGCAGCAGATTTTTACCCAGCGCACATCCTTATAGCCGGGTACAGGTCAGGGAGCGATGGTTACCTGTCTCTGGGGAAAGGGCCAAGTGTGGTGGGGGGAACAGACAAAAACCCAACCCCCGGGGCTCGCTGCTGCCACCCGTCCTAGTACTGAAGAGAGCTAAACCAGGGAGCAGGATCAGGCCTTTCTAGTGGCGTCATGAAATTTGCCTTCTCTTGCTTTCCAGCTGGGAACGTGCAATTTTGAATCCTGAAAGGAAGCGCAGCAATTATCTGTGTGGTTTCAGTAAAACAGGTCTTCTGAATAAAGAACTGGGGGAAATTTCGAACACGGTGGCCATCGCTTTTATTTCCACCTAATTTGTAGTGGAACTGATTGAGAATGATCCTTACATTTGGGCAGCAATCAGCCTATTTCTGTTCCTTTCCTGGCACCCCAAAGATTAGGATTCCTAAAAATCTAATGCAAAGGACAGCAAAGCAAACACAAAAGTTCATCACTGAGTCACAAATCTCAGAGGCAGAGGAGAGGGCTGGAATCACTTCCCATAAATGGACATCTCCAACGTAAAGATTATACACACAATACTGACCTTTAAAACTGGCTACTAGCTTTACAGTAAAGTCAATAATGAAATAAACTGCCATAGTATGCTATCCAATTAGCCATTTACATTTGTTTCATTAGAGGGACACTTACCATATACAGTTCATCCCAAAATTTAGGCATTGTAAACCTAAAATGAGCAGAAATTCCCCTATGGTGTTCTTGTATTTTTTTTTCCTGTAAAACAACTTATTAGAAACAATAACTAAGGTTTTCTGAAGGTGCATATGGGAATTTGAAAGCTTAACTAGGGAACTATAAACTAAATGATCTATTTTAATTGGATGAGACTGATGGTGTGCGAAAAAGAAGGAAACAGGCATTGAGGAAAGTAAACTAGATTTAAGCTGCTTAATGCCTAATAATGTTAAGTGTAGCAGTGGTACCAAAAGAAAGCTGGTTTTTTATTATTTTCTTTTAGTGTACGGTACGTGAGTGACAGTGTCCCTTTGCAATGGTGTCGGGCTGTAAACCACAGTAATTCACATTCACATGAACACACACGTTGTAAACTTGAAACACTGGAGATTTAGAAAGAAACAAAAAAAGGGAAGCACATGGTATAAAATGATAAAAAAGATTATGCTAATAAAAGCCAAACGGCAGCAGGAACAGCAGCAGCAGCTAGAACTGCTGGATAAGGCGCCGGCGCTGTGAGGTCTTCCGCAGCAGTCGTCTGTAGTCATAGGGATTATCTTCGGTTTTACTCTCTTCCAGGGGGCTTTCTGCAACCCTCGACCTAGGGATTAAGCACAGAAGTGTTTTAGAAATTAAAGTCAAAGCAGTTACCTTGGCAAACGTTCCTATTCAACTGCCTAACCTCCACCCTCGGGGGGAAAAAATAAAAGGAGAAAGGACAAAAATCAACCGACTTTTCTAGGCCTCTTCGTGTGCTGCATAAAGCAGGCATCTCAGAACAAACACATTATATACGAAGAGCAGATGAACACCAAAGAACAACATGTTCTTCTACGAGGGGACATAATAAAGGACATAAAAACGTTGAGAACATGGGGGAGCTTTGCAGCAGCATTTTGCCTGATGGTTACCGAGCCAGGTTTTCAGTTGGCGTACACTTGTTTGCTCCGGTTTTTACCTGCCTGTGGGACTCACTGTCAGTGTCCCCCTTATTTATTTAATTTTTTCAGATGGCAAGCTGCATTTTGGGAGCCACCTCTGACCGGCTAGAATGGTGACCTGGCACCAGGTGTTACCATAGAGCAAGACTGAAGATAAAACAACAGTTATTTAAAAAGTATATTACTCTGAAATAACGAAATGATTTTGTAGTGTTCTCCATTAAAGGCGTCCCCTACCACTGGTCCTGAGCCAACGTCGAAGGTAAACTGCCAAATAGAAAAATACCCAGTGATTCACTTCTGTAGATGGAAATGACTGTCTAGTCCTTAGATCCAGGTGATGCCGTGCACGAGACACCGAAGAGCAGAAATCGGATTCATCGGCCCTCAGAGGTAACAGTGTAAATTTAAAAGTTACACAGATTTTTTTTCACTATGGCTAATCAGGATGCGATCAGAGCAGCACACAGTAAGAAGTAAGAAATTCCTTTTAGTGAGCTCAGTGGTAAGATCCTCATTCACCTAAACCAGACCTCAGGGTGAAAGATTTGGTGTAATTAACAGCCCCAGAAATGCAACTTTTTCCAAGGGATGTAAACAGTATGGTAATACTCTGATATAATCACTTGTAATTCCATGCCTTCACAACACCTTCTTAAAACTGATTTAGATCCTACCTAAAAAAATACCCCAAATAAAACAAGTCAGGGGGCACAAAACATGCTACAAACATTTTCCTTACTACTATGGACACATTTTCAAACCCAACCATCATCCCAGACTTGGTGTTTTTAAGCCTTTGACTGAGATATTTTCCAAGGTTTTCTTACACATATGAAGACACAAGAAGACACAAATATAGATACATAAACACGTGTTTGCGCGTGCAAACGCGTGCGTGTTTGCGCGTTTGCCTGGGTGCGTTGGCAAGAGAGAGAGTATGAATTTACTCAGCCCAGCAGCAGTCACCGTCTCTGTAGGCAATGTGGGAAGAGATGTGGTACAGCAAACCCCTCCCTGCAGGGTTTTTCTCCTGGCTGTCCACCTCGGTGGGGTCCACCACAGGCTATGGACACAGGACAGTAGGAAAAGGAGGCAGTCAAGCTGGTGTCTTATCTGCAGAACGTTCGTCACGCATCCACCCTATTTAAAACTTAACTGATCAGAAACACAATTTTTAGGTTCTACTTTGGTTAAATCTGATTTTAGATCAGAGATTTACAGCAGGATGTCTGCCCATCTCATCTGACACTTGGGAAGCCAAAAACTAGCAGGTAGGCTGGACACCAATCCTTCTAGCATTTGTGCCTCCTGCATAAAGACAGGAAATTTTCAGCTATACATTTTACAAGTTAATGTTTTAAGAGTCCACAAATAAAAAATAGATTTACATCTCATTTGAAAGTGTATCTTCCTATTTATGAATGTCTTGGATATCTCAGCAAGGATATACCACATTTATTTATTCCTATTATTATTTTGTATGAATTACCGCTCAGTAGCTCTTAAAATTGAAGTCCTGCGCTCAGCTGGGTGTCTCTTCCTTCTTGTGGTAGAGCTGCTGTCCTTTGAGGTGGAATCAGGAGATGAAATTTCTTGGTAGTAGATATCTAAATCCAGAACTTTGCTCAGACTGTCAATAAATAAGCACAGTAAGTTAACAGTTTCACTTTTCGATATTATATTCAACATTCAAAAATACAGCAACCAAATATCATTATTAGTTGTGTTTATGTTGAGAATTTAAGGAAAAAAATATATATGCACAAGAAATCAGCCTCTGAAATGCCACTGCTGTATGATGCAGACACTGATGATTTTGAAATGCTAAATACTTTTAGATGTTCATAAACCAGACATATATGACTGAAATTGTTTGTGTTTGCCATTATACTCAATGGAGAGGCATTTTTATGGTGTAATTCATCTGACCTATTTTAGGTATCTCTTGGGGGTAGAGATGAATCATTTTCCTGAAGTTGATTTTTTTTCTCCAAGTACAAGAAGAGATCTAAAGCAACTAGTTCAGATGTTGGTGTCAATAATGCAGATGTCTCTTATTTTGTTACAAGAATGCTATCCAGGGTGTCATATGTACAGAACAAAACAATCCCAACATCCATCTTAGAATGGCTAGGCAAAAAATAATATCCTAAAAGCAACCTGAAAAAAGTTCAGAATTCAGTTCTCACAATGATAGAAATCAGAAATAGCGTATCGATTTCAGTTGCTATGTTCTACTAATACAGACACAGCATGTGATGCAGTCATGGAACCGTTTAACTAGATTTAAGATGAGTGAAACCTAACTGAGGCCAAATGAGAGAAAGCACTAGATTTCGGGTTGGTGGGGTTTTTTAATTTTTTTTTGCTAAATAGGTGTGAAATTTTTTCAGGATCCAAATGCCATCAGAAGAGCTGGACCAGACCAGGCTCAGCGGACATGGACATTAAGTGAATCCTTTAAGCAGTGGCAAGTGCAATTTAAACTGTGGTTGAATGAAGCTGGATGCTGTAAGCACATACTATGTGCATATCATGTCATGTAATTTCCGTTAAGATACGTATTTTAGATACGGAGTTTGTGCTCTGCAACCTCAGCAGAGGATCGTGGGAAGAGCCCGTTCATCTTGCGCCTGTGCGCAGGCGACCACAGCACGCATGCTGTGGTACCACAGCAATGCAACTGGGGAGCAGCAAAAAAAATTAAGTGTAGGAACACAAATAAAATAAAGCTGTGATGTATGTGAACCAGGTCTAGAGCACACATAAGGATTTAAGATACAGAAGGGCAGACTAAAACTACTGCTTGCTTTATTTCTGCAGAGATCCATCAAAATAGGTTAGTTACACTGTGAAGAAAAGACTTCTGGTTGAAATTTCAAGGGCTGCTCTTCTTCACCTGTTATTAATAATTATTGATTTCATTCTTTATGATCTACTTCCAAACAGTCATATATTTTTAGGAGAGAATTTAAACAGCCTTGGCATTTTTGCTACCAAAAAAAACCTGGTTGCTCATTTGCTTTGACTGGAATTTTAAGCACCTTCAATTATTTTCTGTGTCAGAACTGTATTTGATGCGGACCTTATCTTAACTTATTATTATGCTTGTGTTGCCATGGTAAAGGGCCATGCTGTAGTAAAACTGAACGACTGAATTCTATAATGGATTTTTGTCGTTGAAAATTGCGTATTTTGACTTTGTATATGATGTCCTTCCTGTGAATCACCAAATTACCATGCTTTTCTTAATGCTTTATTCTCCTGGTTGAAGCACAGCTAAGAACTATTTCTAGAGGACTAAAATGACAATAGTGAGATAATGAAAAAAAATTACCTTTCTTTTCTTGGCTTCCGTTTTTCGTCTTGTATTGATTTCTAAGAAAATAAAAAGTAATTAAAAATACCGAGAGGAAAGCTTATGCAAAGATACCGTTCATCAGTATGTTAGGCAGGAGAGTGTTCTATAATTTTTGTTAAAAGAAAATACAGAGAATCTAAATTGCTGATCAAGCGCCCCAGAAAAATCTGTTTTCAGAATCTCTGAGATTGAGAATGAGATTAGCACTGTTACTTCCAAATTTCAGTTGCCATACTGTAAAAAAAAGCTGAAGTGATCACGGTCAGAACAAAAAAGGAGATGTAAAACTTTCAAATATCTACAGTTGTTGTAATGAAGTTGACAACACTATCGCACTGAGGCAAATTTACTGTGAGGCCATGAGAATTTCCATGAATATGGGCATCGCAGTGGGAGCAGGCATAATCCTCTTCTCATTCGTGTCAATGCAGTCTTGACACAGGTTGTAGTAGAGTAAAACAGACATTTAAAAAGCAGTGTACTTGGTGGCAAAGCACCTTTAGGAAACAAAGCATCCAGAAATAGAGAGGAGAGGGATTCATAGGGAATGTGAGTAATTTCTTATCTCTGATAGACTTCAGTCCCTACAGCCAAAACAATGCGATGCTGCAGCATCTGAAGCGTGCCACTTCAGAAGCACGATTTTGAAGTGCAGATGGTCTTAATTTTGGTCTTAATTGTGTTTCCTGCAAGCGAGTGAAAACTTATTAGAATTAGTAAATTGTATCACTGCGACGTCACTGAGAACCAGAAATCCTGATGGACAGACACTTCTACGCAGGTAAATGCACAGGACATGTAATTTCAAAATGATAGGCTGATCTGAAGAAATATACCCCAAAATAAACTTCTACCACCTTGTATGAACAATGGGCTATTGTCAGACTTCATTTACACCTGTGCACTACTTTAGCTCATTTGATATGCAAGGAGATAAGCGAGAATGGAAGGTGTCTAATTAGTGTCTGTAATATGATGTGAGAGAAATATCTGGTTTTGCAGAAAACAGAGGAAGTTTTTTAAAAAATGCATTCATATCGTGTGCCTTCACTTTCAGGTGATCTGGGCTTGATAATCATCTGTGAATACCTGCAGGTCACAGAGATCTTTGATCTTTAAGGCAGAAAATTCATGATAGCTGGAAAAGCTGACTACCCTCAAGTTAGAGCTCAATGACTTGCCCCAGGTTTAAGAATTTAAGAACTAGGAGGTCTCCTTTCTAAAATTCAGCGTAGTAGGTATTTACACTGAACCTTTCTGCTACCACTGTTAGGAAGACAGGCTTTTCTTTTTCATGCCTTCTTGAAAAATATAGCTAATTGAAGGTAATATTGATTAATACCTTGAAAAACTGCTGCTTAAAATTAGTTTAAAACTTCCCCAGCACTACTGCAGTTTTTGTTCACACTGATGCAATGACTGTTTTCTGATATGGAGCTGGCCATGTACCAAATCAGCTTTCAGAAAATATTATGCTGCTGACTGTACAGTCTCGGCTTTCTAAATATGCGTTTACTTTGGAATTACACTTCACTTCAGAAATTTCCTAATGCAGAATTCAGTGTCATGTCTTTCATTTCAGTCCTTTTTCTCATCAATCTTACTTTCAGAAAACAAATCTTCTTTTTACATGCCAATTTATTCTTAAGAACATAATTCTTTTCAGAATATCACTGTTCCAAAGCTGTATTATTTCCAAGCATCCATAATAAAACATACCCATATTTGTCTTTTTTTGGTTGATTGGTAATATTGATTAATACCTTGAAAAACTGCTGCTTAAAATTAGTTTAAAACTTCCCCAGCACTACTGCAGTTTTTGTTCACACTGATGCAAATCTTCTTTTTACATGCCAATTTATTCTTAAGAACATAATTCTTTTCAGAATATCACTGTTCCAAAGCTGTATTATTTCCAAGCATCCATAATAAAACATACCCATATTTGTCTTTTTTTGGTATGCTAGACACTACTCTCCCTAAAGGCCCTGGTGACACCTTCTGTTGAAAGGAGAAGCAATTGCTACGGTTAGTTTATTAGCTGGGCTCTCACCGGCTGTTAAAATAGGTCACTAAGATACAGGCACCTCGAGCAAATGAGTTTAATTGCTTTTTTTGTTGGAACTGCTTTCTGAGCTGCTTTTACATTTTCCCATTTCTGCTTACTTTCTTGCCTTTTTTCTCTATATTTAAGGGCACTGAAGTCAAGAGTGGAAAGCAGCCCTTGGTATCTGAACTTGGACCAAAGGTTATATATAGAGACACTCAAATCCATTACTCTCCTGAGCTGTTGGTATTTGCCAGTTCCTTCACAATCACAATCTGACACATTTGTAAAGGAAGTTACAGTGTGCATACTAATACAGCCTATTTCAATATTTGCTCTTTCTGCATGATCAAGCAATAATTTGGACACTCAAAATAGCTCTCCAAATGAACCTGTTTCTCTCTTGTGACTTACAAAGAAACTACAGAGACCGAGCACTTAATTTGGGTATTGAAAGTGCAAGTGCTGCTTATGAGTATAATGAATGCATGTATGTTTACATACAAAACTAAAAATTGGCCTGACTAGGGCCCCAAGCAGGGTAACTCTGAACCTTAATAATCTCAAATCTTGTTTGAAATGGGAAGTTTGTGGCCTGCCTCCTTTCAGCAGGGCACAGCTTTTATGTTTTATTAGAAAGGAATATAGGAAATCAGGCAATTAGCAAGAAAGTTTAGGTAGGAATTATCTGGCAGTCTTAGCCCACGAAACACCGCTAAACTCACGTGTATTAAAGTGTAGTAGGTGGAGTCTTCTGGATTGTTTAATGTCTTAGGCTTCCGTGGCCTTCTTGGGGGTCTCTGCATTGGGCGAGAGTCTTCTACTTTGGCCGCAGCTGTGAAAAAGCACAAGATAGCAATGATTTCTTCACAGAATGGGAGGCTGTTATAAAACCAGGAGAGAATCTCACCGAAGAGAACCAAAAAATCCTCATAGCCACTGGATTGCAGTAACTCAAGAAAGCAACTGCTCGTGTCATTTGCATGAGCAGACTGGAACGGGGAATGGGTTTATCTGTTTGAGTCCTGACTACCACATGGACATGTACCACGTAACGAGTGTCAGACTGGAACAGCCCAGCAGGCTGCCTGGCACAGGCTTCTCCTGAACAGGGCTGGTGGTCCGCATTCAGAAAAGGACTCTGAAGGGTAATGGCTACTGGAAGGCTACCATACCGTAACAGGGAGCTGGGTGGTGGGCATGATACTTTTTTAGACTCAAGTCAATCATTAAGGTGTCGGCTGAAGGAACAGGAGTTAGACCTCTGATTCAGAGGTTAGTCCTCTGGTGTAGATTTTCCCCAAGGTCTCCTGCTGAGGCTGCACTGTTTCAAGCCAAATCATGTACCACTGGGCAACGCAGCGTGATCCATCGCATCCAGTGTAATCCAGTTTAGTGTACTCACCTTCTGGTCTATTTCTACAAAAACTTCCTGCAAACATGCAAAAAATGGTTTTATTCTAATGGAAACAAAATCAGGATTTTAACACAAAATGGAACTGCTGTCCTCTGGCAGTCTCCAAACTCAGACTTAGGCACTGACTGTGGTTTACTTTGGCTGGCACATGCAGAACTAGACAAACGTCTTGGATATTTGCTTGTTAAAAATCTATGTGCAGTCCTGATGGTAGTATGATATAGGGCTGCTAAGGATTCACAGGCTCAGCTGTTCTGACAACACAGAACTGGCTCTGGGGGCCTGAGGAACCACAAAGGGACAGTGTGGTGAGCATGATCACGTTACATTCAGCTTCAGCTAATAGGGGGCTACAGCAATTCCTTCATGATGAAGGAGGCAGAGGTTGCAGGGCAGAGGAACACCTACAACAGAGATGGGACACGTACAGGGTGATGAATGAAGTCACAGCACAAGCTCTAGGCATGGTGAACCATGTGTCCAGGTATATTGCATTATCCAGTGAGGTTTTAGATTGTCCTTGTCCCGTCACAGAAGTATTCAGAGGACAGTTCATGAGAAAGAACATCTCATAACTCATAAATAAATGTAGTGTGAGGGTGGAATGAGGATCTAGCTCCCAATGAATTACTGAAGTGTGTTGTGATAATCTAATCCTCTTTCACATGAAGTAACTTTAACTCCACACCCCCAATAGGCTAACTACATGTGATCGAGTCTCAGAAGGAAGCGTGTATTTTGCTCTCTAATGACCATCAGAAACCCTTTTACACGATAAAAATAAAACCTCTCCCATGTACATCAGACATGTTTTTAATTAAGGAGGTGGCACAATCGTTTAAAATGAGAAACAATCAGTAATACATCAGTGTTGACTCCTGCAAAATTAGCTGTGTAAGTTTTTTGTTATGTGTGATAAATAAAGGCTTGTAAAGGTCATGGATAGACAGAGGAGGCAGAATGAATAATGTTAATTTAAATTGTAGGTGGATGATGATTACATTTATTGTTTTAGTTTCTTATCTGAAACGCAGACTGCTTCTCATGTAATGAATGAACAAGTATCTTTTAACATTTTGCAGTTAAGAGAACAATGTTTTTTTTCCTAAGCCAGGTACAGATAATTTATGTTAAACAATGAAATTTAGATGCTATAAATTAATTCCAGTAACCTGTATTAAACATAAATTCCATTCTTTGATTTGAATAGGTATAGCAGGCCTGACTGTGCTCTTATGTGGGCTGTTGTTACCCTGTTGCATTCCAAATGGGCCACTTGGAGTTGACTGAGTTTCCATTTTTGATGGAGTAGAGGCATATCTTCCTTGTTTTATTTTTAAACACAACAGGAGCCTAAACTGCAAACAATACCTTAAAAAAACCCACAAAACCTCCCAAAAACTTAAAATTCAGTGTAGTTTAATAGAAACACCCAACCTATTATCTGTAGGGCATTTTCAAAAATTGTGTCAAAGATCATGACTGCATGAAAATCTGGGGGAAAAAAAAGAAGCCAAATTGAGGGATTTAGAAAAATCCCAAGGAAAAGGCTCTCATCATACCTAAAGATTATTGCCTCCAAAGAATTCATCACTATTTATACTGTTACATTATATAATTCATCATAGTCAAACATGTAAAGCATTATTGTATTCTAGATTACAATTATTCCAACTGAAATTACTTGTATACTTCTTGCATATGTGCTCTGCAAAGACGACTCCTCTTGCATTCAAATCCCATCATTTTGACAAAGATAAGCGTTTCAGTAAAAAATAGCTTTTCATCTTGGCTCATGCACTGTACGTAGGTATGAACTACGCAAAAGAACTGAGGGGACAGAAATACCATGTTGGGGCAGGCAGCCTTCTAAGCTTGGACCTCCATTGTTCCTTTTAAAAATTGCATAGAGGGCTGAAAATGCAATTCTGAGTTTTGTCTACAAATTACAGAGTAATTAAATAATAGTTTGATGGCTTTGGCTTTCTTTGTTTCATCAGAAAGTGAACCTGTGATTTCCTTCTGCGCTTAGATCTGTGTGTTCATTGCTACTGAAATAGAGCTGATGTGGTAGTTGTTTGTTTTGGATAACTCACTGCCAAAGTAAAATTTGCTTTTTTATTAGTTGCTGATAATTCCAGAAATCATTTACTTAGTAGAGTTAAAGGTAGAAGGCAAATTAAATACCCAAGCCTGATAAATAGTGAGTTTGAAGCGCTTGTTTTCCAGATGGCCTACACCTTTCACCAGTAGGCAATGAAGCATAAAGGAGTAAAATAATTCACTTATTAATAGGCCAATTATGTTGCTTCTAGAGTCCATTGCAAAGAAAAGGTTTTTATTGAAGCTCACTCTCCCCATAGTAAAATATCTTACAGACTATTTTTCCTTAAGACTTCAAGGATCTTTAGCAAGATCTGGCTGCGTGCTTGGTATATAAAAGGAAAACTGATGCTTTCTATATAACAAACATTTAACTACGTAAGTTACAGCACTGACAGGAAAACCATTCACAATAGTTGCTGTCGAAGTACTTCAGAGATGTTGGGTTGGCACTATCATCCCTGCCCTACTAGCAGGGTAAAGGAGTTGCACAAAGCTAGGCACACCAAGGCTTGCTCAAGGCTACGCCCCAGTTTGTCCCTAGCACAGCTGAGGAGCTGGACAGCAGCACTGTGCTGAGCTCCCGGCCCTGCAGCCGGCCCATGCCCTGCCGTTATATCCACCCGAACAGGGGCTGTCAGTGCTGCGGCACGTTCCCGTGCCTGAGAAGCAACGCGTAGGACGAACTGGAAACAAACCCATTCGAAACTACACTGACATTCCTTTTTAAAGGTTTTACCAATGGGTAGGCGCATTGAACAAGTTGAAAGGGAGAAGGGTTTTCCTCAAACCGTTTCAGTGTGTGCAGTCAGTACTCAGTCAAAAGAAAGAGGTTTTGCTGGCGTGGCATGGATGCTTTGCTTTTGAACCTCAACAGCAAAAGTCCGCTGTAACCCACCCCCAGGGAGTTACATCTCTCTGCTGCCCAAACCTGAAGCAGACTGTCAAATCATACATTTGATCAAGCGATGGTGGGAAGTTTAATAAAACTTAAGGTCATTCTCCACGAGTATGAATGAATTAGAGAGTGAAGCGTCAGCAGAGGCATGTGAACAGTGTGGCTGCCAGGTAACATTAAAGAGGGCTTAGCAAATCTATGGAAAATGCCCTATTTCTATCAGTATCTCAGCTAGCTTGTTTAACGCTACCTCTAAGTTTCCTGCCTAAGTTGCACACACATTCTTCGACTCTATGGTGTTCAGTTACAAGGTATTACTACTTTCATACTCAGTCCTCGCTGAAAGCTCCAAATACACTGGGGCAATAAAATTTAGGACCAGCTCATTTAATGTACGAACACCACCACAAACTATGGAAACTGCTAAGAGCTGCATGTTCTTGAAACACTCAAGTAGGAGCAAGCAATGCTTGAATACAGATAAGTCAGTATCAACAGCCCCTTAGGTTGAACTGTGTCTACACGTTCTGACATACAGTGATAAGCCTGGAAGACAACGATCTCAAGGAATCGACGTCCATGGATATAATGTAAATTAATGTACGACTTACAACAGATCTTATACAGAAGACTGGAGAAAGACTGTGGTTATAGCTGTGATAAGCATCTAAGTGATGAAAGGTCTGTATTTATTAGGCCACCTGGAGAAACAGATAAACCAGTCTTTAGGTCATTTAAGTGAAATGTTACATGTTTGATTCAGCGCTGATCCACATCTCATGAGGAAAGGAAGTGTAAAGCCAGGCTCAGAATAGAGCAGGAAGAAAAACAAGAAGAGGAGCAATAATTGTATGGGGTTTTGTAGAGGGGCTTGGAATTAATCAGAAAAATGCAAATACAACAACCGGAAATCCAGGACTTGATAATGAGAAGTGAACAGTTCATTACTGCTTACAACATTTATGTGGATACCTTTTTCCTATCCTAATTGTACATAGTAGGAGGATGTAATTACTCAAGTTTGAGATTTGCACAAAGAAAAGTACTGCTCTTCAACATTCTTGTTGGTAATTTTTAGGTATTGTTTATTCATGGGATATTTACCACAGCCAGATTTGGAAATTATGGTTGATGGGTGCAGATTCTTATCAATCTGGAAAAAACAGAGGGATTATTCTGGCACAGACCTAGAACTAGGAACTGCAAGAGACTGAGAATTTTATATCCAGCAGGAGTTGAGAGAGTTTGACGTCTCGTGGCTAAGTTCCGCCAGCCCCACTGAGAGAAGCAGTTTCAGTCTGGCTGACACGAATACTCTCATTTCTGAGAGTCTGGTGACCCGGGTTATTGATATTTAAGAGAGGATGTTCAAAGAAAATGCCTGTACTCCACTTCCATGACCTCACCAATCTTATGTTCTGCCATGGATCTGACCAACTCCCAACACAGATCTTGTACGGTGTCCAAAGGGCCACACCAGTAGCTGAGATCAACCAGGCAGCAGAAGCGCTTGACCACCCCGTTTTTCTCCAGTCCCTCACCTCAGTGCTCCCTGGCTGGGCACTCACTTGCAAAGAAGAAAGACTGGCCAGTGAATACCGCTCTGCTCACTCAGTGTTATACAGGCTCCCTTTTCCTTGCAAAGGTTGCCTGTGAAACTCCCATAAATAATGCTGTGGCAGACTACAGCAGGAGGAATCCTGGATGAAAACCCTGCCTGTCTCACTGCTTCGTGTAGCTGAAAAGGCCCTCAGCTGCACTGGAGTTCCTTGTACCATGTGAATTTCATTCTAAATATAGAAAATTCTTTTCCTGAGATTTTGTACTTGAACTGTCATTTAATACTGAGTAGGCTGGGCACCATCATTCATCTAGAGAAAAAAGAAGAAATTTGCTCCCAAAATGATCAAATTCCCCTCGCTTCAGGCTTTGAGCTCAAAAAACTTGACAGCGGCCATTTGTGCATCTATTCTGACACCGCAGTAACCCAAGGCTCACCAGCAGTCCAAAGGTGCCGTCCTGGGATGCGGCCATTACATTTAGCTGAAAGCATTTAGCAAGCAAATATAACCTACTCAGAAATTCAAGCCCCAGGGAATATTGTTTATTCCAGGAACCTTGTGCAGCTTGCTTTATGCATTTTTATAAATACAAATAAATTCACTTAAGAACAACTAAACCTTATGGATTTAAAATTTGTTTAACCTTTTTGCTTATATGTTCTTTAAACTGCAGGATTTGCATTTTCATTAAAATAAATAGTTTTGTAAATCTGAACATTTGTCACAGCACATCATCTAGCTGTCCCACAGTTCCCCCCCCCCTTCTGTGGGTAGCAATGTAATAAAATATTTTGTCAGAGGAGCTGTTAAGTTCTCAAACTGAACAACGGCCACCTACCCACAGATGAAGGCAGACAAGTATTCCTATCTGGGATATAGCTACAAAATACAATGCGTGTGTTGTAGCAGTAAAATCACATATAAAACTAGTGTAAATAAATGCAAATGACCAAAGTAAATACCACATGATGTAAAGAACAGCTGAAGCTCAACAGTCCTTGCCTTGATAAGGACAGGACAGCAAAGGTAGCCCTAGAGGGAAACCTGCAGTAAAAGCGTATCCTTCTGTAAATGTGTGTGTATAAACTGTGCTGTAACACATAATGTAGGCCAGAAAACAGGAAGGCTCTTCCCTGTTTAATAAGGCAGTGGATCACTCACCACATCTACCTGTGTCACTTTAGCATGCTAGGCTGCAATACATTACCTCAAGTCTTTATGTAGTCACCTTCCTGTATTACACACAGGAAGACAGTACGCTCTCCAGAATGCTGCTAACTCCTGTGCTGTAGACTGTACAGCCTAAATGAACGGAACACAGGCATATCTTCACTTCAATATTCTCTACATCTAGTTTGATCACGTTTGCCTTAACAAACACCTACTCAAGACAATGCAGCTTTGTGATGGAGCTCTGTAATGCTTGGGCTCCAACTGGCCCACAGGCAAGCTGAGGAATTACTGCAGCATATTCTCTGCTTCAATGTCCTGTGCTTTGGTCATAACTGGAAACAGCGGTCCTGCCATGTGAATTATGTTCCAATGTAGAAAATGAGAGGTCACATTCTACACCAAGAAAGGTCTTTCTGGTATGGCTGTGGGGATGTGAGAAATGAAGGCTCAGGTCCTTGCTGCCATTACTGCATACCCGAGGTGAGCAGCTGAGCCTGGCACCCACTGTGGTGCAGAGAGTGGAACTTCACATCATGGCTGGGAAGGCTGGCAGAATGCAGCACTTGACTAGAACCCAGCTGGCCTTCCTTCATGCTTTTTTGAAGTTCAGCGTCTGGCAAAAGTCACCTTCATTACATTTACCATGAATAGCCATACAAGTTGTGCAAGGCACTTGGGTTAACAACAGAACACAGCAAACACAAACTACGGCTGCCCAGCTCAGACCAGCTTGGCGAGAAGGGCCGAGGAGCCAGGCTCAGCTAAAGTATCAAGGGAAAGTTGGCTGCAGGAAGATTGGGCACAAGAGTTCTGTTAAGAGCTGGAAGAGGACTGTTTTGGGGTTGCTTGCCTTACCGGAGCAGAGCATTCAGTGAGTAGCTGCACAGCAGTAAATAGGTTGGGAGGGCTAGCTTGGTTTGAGACAGAAGGGACCAACACATGCTTTACAGTGTTTAAGGGCTGGTGGGACAACCTTAGCTGGCCTGTGCTATAGTGGCACATTTCGACCGAGGTTTAAAGCAGTGGGACGTTTTCAGAGATAGAGGGAAGTGAAGTGGCTGCCTGGTCACCACTTTAAGCAGGGTTGCATGCACAGGTGACAAACCCCGGCATCCTTTTGCCTCCTGTAGAGATACTTAAATTTATAGCAATGCGAAGGGTGGACTTTGCTCCATTCTGCATGTGGCATGAACACGCTTGTACATTTTTACCTGGGTCACTCATGTAAGTAATGAGATCTCTAACATATAAAACAGGGATTTATGTATTCCCTTTCCCTTATCTACCTCTCTTTTCTAGCTTCTGTAGGAAAATGTGTAAGAACCAAGAGTTATTTTCCAAAGCATGCATTTTTAATTCCTCAGGTTTATCTTGTCAAAAATCAGCAGTATTTAATAGAGAAATCAGTACAAACCCATTAATGACAATCACAAACATTGCTCTGAATGAAAAATCATGGCATTAAATTTTCCATTTCGCATTTGTTTTCTCTTGCAGACTTCGGTCTTGGAAACAGGATGAACTACAAAGATTATTTACCAGCAGCCAGTTTATACTTAGAGGCTTAGCTTTTGTAACCACCAAGCCTCATTTTAGCACCTTGCCCATTTGAGAGGACTGCAGAGCAGGGGTGAAGTACTTTCAGGATCGCATCAATGTAGCCATAGGAACAGAAAGAAGTTTCAGTGTACATGACAACTGAATGCACAGCGCTACTGTGAAAATAGTACAATTAGCTCTGGGCAGTGTGGGACAGTCTTAGAGCTGATCGCAGCTGTGCAGAGGCAAGCAGTGACCTTCCCCAGAGGCAGTGCAGTGGCATGGACTGGCACAAGCACCCCTGCAGAAATGAAGACCCACCCATTCATCTGCTACGTTTGCCCTCATCTTCCTCCACAACTGGAGCCCAAGACACAGGCTGAGGAAAGACACAGCCCTGTCACATCTATTACACCTGAAGAGGCTTGAGCAGCTCAGTCAGCTCTTTGTGGATCTCTCCATGGGGCACAGGTGTCAATGACCTGCATGCTCTGAAACCCATGTCTTCCACCTTTGTTCTCCCAGTACTCCTCCCCACTGCCACCTAACCTGCTCCAAGCATGCTTGCATTTTTGTAACCCCCACTGCCCATGTTAGCTGGAATATAAATAACCTGAGTATATTTTCAGAGGCAATGTTCTCTTGAGTGCGCGAGTTCAATGGATGCCAATTATTGATAAAACTTGTAATTTTAAGGACATACCCACCAACATGGGTAGAAGTTACAAGTTTTGATAGCCTCAGATGCATTTGTGGATAGCTAAAACTTTACTCAGCATATGTGTGACAAACTTTGGTAAATTGTTTGACATAGTACCTAAAAAAAGGTTTTGTTTTCAAAAAGTAGTCCCATGTCTTAACAACAGCACCAACAGCTGAGCAACAGGAAGAAATTCTTCACAGAGAGGGTGATGAGGCACGGGAACAGGGTGCCCAGAGAAGCTGTGGATGCCCCATCCCTGGAAGTGTTCAAGGCCAGGCTGGATGAGGCTTTGAGCAACCTGGTCTAGTGCAAGGTGTCCCTGCCCATGGCAGGGGTGTTGGAACTAGATGATCTTTAAGGTCCCTTCCAACCCTAACCATTCTATGATTCTATGAACATATGAGTAAAAAAGAGCCAATGTGGAATTTTTACCCAATAAAACTATTGCTAGAAATGCTATGTCTAAGTCTCACAATGATTCATTCTTAAGCAGCACTGAAACAAAATACCAAGAAAATAGTAAATACATAAATCACAACCAGGTTTGGCTATTTCTCTGGAATCTATGTTCCAGACATGTACTGATATGGGGCTTAGTACAAAAATGTACTGCCTGAGATATATAAGAAGCCAGAGCTAACTCATTCCTTGGCCCTTAAAAACATGACTAGGAGTCACTTCTTGACAGTCCTGTTTAGAAATGAAGATTTTGCTAACAGTAAGGGTCAACATTACCTGGCTGGCAAACATGAGAAGAAAGTCGGCCATTAGCTTGCTTATCTCTGGACAGCATCACAGGTCTCAGATGATGTGACAATATCATTTCATTCAATTTTTGCTGCAGTGCTAAGTAGTCTTCGGATAATTTTGATATCTGAAAACATAACACAGAATTTTACATTTTTATATAAACAAGTATAGATGTTCCAAGGTAATCAAAGGTAAAATAGTGGAGTAGAGAATGAATTTAAAAGGTATTGCTCTATAGGGTAGACCCCTACCACATTTACCTCCCCATCCCCTTTTAAAAAAAAATAAAGGAAGAAAAAAGAGACATGTAGGAAACTCCACACTGCAGCCCAGTCCTGCAGCTATTTCATATTGGTTCGCACGTGAGCAGACAGTGCCTTGCTGATGCAAAACAGCTTCTACAGCTGTAGGCATACTTTGCCACACATGTGCGAGTCCCTAACATCGGCCAAGAAATTTTGTGTTTCGTTTATGGAGACATTTCACAAATTTACTGAATTAAGGGCCTTGACTGATAAATGCACATTTCAACAAACATAGGCAAAGCTTCTGCATTTAACCTAAACCAGGTTAAAAGTAACATAATTTTTGCCAGTGCTCTAACTTCATTTTTCCCTCCTTCCTGAAAAGGGTATTTTCTCTTGCAGCCCACAATATGCATTATTAGAGAACACTCATTACAAAATCTCAGTCTTAGTTTAGAGAGTAAAACCTTGATGCAACTGAAGCCAGTAAAACCACCTTGCCACTTGGTCATTGCTCAGAGTTTTATGCTCAACATATGTAGCTTACAAGCTTCTTACCTGCCGTGAAAAGGCTGCCAAATCACAAGCCTCTTTCTCTGAGTCTCCCTTCAGCATCTTGGAGTCTTCAGCCTCCGTACGGGTGCTTTCCCTATCCTTCCTTGTTTGGGGATTATTATTTTGAATGTGTACTGCTTCTGTTGGCTCCTTTACAGCTTTCACTTGACTTTTGCAAGGTAGTTTTCCTTCTTTTCTGAGTTGTCCCCTCCTTCTGTAACCCCGGTAACTGCTCTGAATAACCACTGCTGCCTTCTCTTTGTCTTCTGAACCTTGTTTTTCTGCCTCACCTTGCTTCCATGAGCCTCTTAGTGACTCTTTTCTTATAATTCCTTTACACCCTGTGGGCACCACTGCTTCATGTTTCAGGTGGTTTCTTCCCACATCCCCATCAGTCCTGGGCTGGACCTCAGCCCAGTTTTGATTTCGCCCATCTGCACTGAGCATGTCTTGGTTATCTTGCTCTTGCTGGGGACTAGGTTCAGATGTGATCTTGACAGTTTTGCTGAAAGATTCTTCCAAAGAGGCCTGTTCTTCACCTTCACCGACATGTTCTACTGCAGGGTTCTGCATCACAGAATCTCCCTCTCCTTCAGTAGATGCTTTCTGTTGCTCCTGTACATTCTTTGTGTCGCTGTACCCAGAGCACTCGCTGTCAGTAACAGCATCGGCTTCATCTTGAGTGTCCTCATTTGCTGCTTCTTCCAGTGTATCATTTTGAGCTGGCTGCAGTTGTGCTTCAAGGAATTCCACGGCAGATAGTTCTTCCTCTGCTATTTTTTTGTGCTGTTCATAAAAATTTATGTTTTTACGGACTCTGTAGCCTCTGTAATGGCTCTGAACAATGACAGCTGCTTCTTCTTCTGTTTTAAGAAGGGCACTCTTCATTCCAGCTGGACTTCCCTCATTATCTTGAAATTCTTCATCCTTTTCCTTTTCACTGATGGATGCTGCATTTTGAGTTTGTTTCTTTCTAAGTGATTCCCTGAATGGAATACAGTTTTGGGCAAAAATTATAGCTGAAGGAGATTAAGGATAGTGACAACTTTACAATTACATTTGGTGGTGTTTGTGCACTAAATGGCAATTTGATAGATTACAATGTGGGAAAGATTTAGTGCATGTAGCTGGAATTACAGATAGCAAAACAAACTGTCTTTCAGATGATTATTATTTCTTAAAGTGGAAAGGGCTATCTCCGTTAAACTCTTCATGGAAAATTGCTAGGAGAACAATCTAAGCTGCATGAGGGCTGATAAAACAGTAAATAATTAATTTAAATGTTAACAACAACGTGAGGGAGAGACTTTTTAGCACCTCAAATATGTATCAATACACACAATCCTAAATGTACTCATGAAAGAAAAGTACCTTAATTCACACCAGGAATGCAAAAAGAAAGATCCTGGGCATAGGTCCAGGTCAAATTTAAAAGACCTATTCCCTAAAGTGTCTTTGTTACTACCAATAAAACTTCAGTGCCAGGTGAAACCTGCCACCCTGTTCCCTCTCTCTGAGACTCTGGCCTCCTTCACAGCTGTTTTTCACCTCTCTGGACAAGTCTCCACATACTTAAATGCTACCACTGAAAAAAACAAAGGTGATGAGCAAAGTGCTACTAGCTGCATTTCAGAGACTGGGACTACAACCACATTGCAGAAATATTTAGGATGTGATTCACCTCACCTAACTTGCAGCTGTTTGATCTGAGCAAGGCATCTGGGTTCCCGCTGTCATCACCTATGCTTGTCTCAGTGACTCAAGGTGAGAACAGTTCCTTGCAGATGCCTATTTCTCGCTCTTGTCTGAGCATTTTTTATGAAGAGCTACTTCCAAGAGTCTCTCTTACAGATTACATTAACATTACAGGTAAGCATAAAATTGCTCCTCTTTCCCCTAAATAGGCCTTTATTCCCTGGGCTTAAAAATATGTGGCTACTGACATTAAAAATGTTACAACATTAAAACATTATAATTGGTTACTGACATTAAAAACCTCCACATAAATGTACATTACCGCTGCATGCATATCTAGAATAATCCTAATTTGCTTCACTTTTGGTTTACATCAGTGTTCTTCAGCAGCGTAGTTACTGAAAAGGGACACATCTGAATGACATGAGAGAGAAAATAACACTACCTCCTCCTTTTGAAGATCTTCCTCTCCTTGTATCCCCTGTAGTGAGACTGAAGTGCTACCGCTGCTTTGTTTCTCATCTCAGTTAGCTCTTTTCTCTTCTTCCTGAGTAAGTATCCTCTGGCAGCTGATACAAATTGTAATACAAAACAACATTAGGCAACAAGCAATGGGTGTCCCACACATTTCAGAGTCAAATGATAACAGCATTAAACAAAAACCAGTAAGGAAATACAGACTGTGGTGGTTATTATGATTATGTTTCATCTGAAATTCTTCTGTCCCGCAAAAGTTTTTTGAGATTTCAGGAAGCTGTACCCATTCTACATAAGGAGAGAAACAAGCTTTTTCTTCATGTTTTAGTGGACTAAAGAAAATACAGGAAGATGCAGAATGAAGCAGAACCACAGTGCTGTAGAAGTGCCTCTAGAACACGGTGCTCTCAATTTTATGTACTTGCTTTGCCTAATTCAGGCAATTGATTTGACTCAGTCCTTCATTTCCCTGGGAAATGCCTGATTATGAGGCTATAGAGTTTATCAGGCTGTCTCCAGGCACAGGCTTGGAATTAGAAGGACATTCAATAGATCAGAGAAGAACTGAAAATTTTATAGCTCAGCAGTTACAGAAGACTTAGCTCGTGCTCCTTTTGCAAAGACTCATTATTCAAAATGAAAAAGCTCAGCATGAACGGTGTGCTCAGCTCCACAGTAACCAGGTGCGTTGTGGCAAGAGTGCTCACTACATATGTGCATTGTGGGAGGCACAAGTTTAAGCTTCTGGTCTGAACCAGGATGAATAAGGACTCAAACATGGGTCTTTCCTGATACATCTGGGTGCTGACTACTCACTAGGGGCTTGATGCAGTTGCTGGCACATAGGTATCTAGTGCCATCTGAAATGCTCCAGGACAGTCAAGGCATCTACATGGAGCTGGCAGAAAGAACAAGACAGACAGGACCTTCTGGGGAGTACAGAAACAAGTTGAGTACACCACTTGAAATAAAACTGGAAGTCAGGGAAGATAACCTAGGGCATCTCAAATTACACTAGATAGCAATACGGGGGTAAATGGGCTGAGCATTTGGTGGTTTTGAATAAAATGAATGCAACTCTGTGCTCTGCTGAATGTAAGAGGACACCTAGGTCACTTTTAGACATTACACTGAAGCATCTTAAATCAGAAACTGAATTGCATTCAGAATGTTGCTTCAAAAATTCCTGAACTTGCAAATAATTTCCTAATAGGAACTGGGATGGTCGCCACAGTGCTGTGATTTGGACGAGTCTGCAATTCCAGGGATTCAGCACAAACCTGCTAATCCATGGCAAAATAAAAATAACAGTGTTTTGTCAAAATATTTCTGTTGAGCTCTAATTCCAAATGCAGTACCAAGATTATGGGGCTAAAGGATTCAGGTGATTTAAATACCTTGAGGAGATGGTAGATATGGGAGCTGTTACTCCAAGTCTGCTGAGATTGTTTTGCATCACAGGGAAAGGTCAAGCTCACTTCAGAATGGGAAGGGAGCATAAGCAGTCTATTCCAACACATAAATATGACTTGGTGCTAGGTTTTATTTGCTTTAGCATTCCCTACTCGTAATTTAGACCAACTTGGGCTTCACTAGATGCAGTATTTCAGTGTAAGAAGCACTGTATAAAAGGCACATAAATTACATCTTGATAATTGGATATAGCACAAACGAACCCAAATACTTACTGGAAGTGGCACAATTGGTTTTTATACCACAGTCTGACAGGGCCATAGAAAAGTTCTGAGCCAATCCTCATTCCATTTTCATACAAAAGCAACTCAACAGGATTTATCTTGAAATAAATCAAGTTACATTATCAATGGACATGCCAATATAAACTAAGTCTGGTCTTTTTAGACTCTGGTTCACCTCTGACATTTCCTGAGAACTTTATTATGAGATAGTAGGTGTCTAAGCTTTGTTTTCAAACTGGCAGAGAAGTTTTGCATTACTTTAGAAATAAATGAGGAAAAAAAATCCAGAGAAAACTAGGCAAAAATGGACTTCCATTTTGTTCCGGCTTCTCATGCACTGAATAAAGTTGAAACAAAACTGCGCACAGGATAGAGAAGGTAGACGAGAAGAAACATTGTGGAGGTCAACAAACAGAGAAAAGAGGTAAATTCATATTTTTCCATTTGCTAAATATCCTAACATTATTTATAACTTTCATATGTGTAATATTTTTTGGCACATCACTGGATTTTATTCTGCTTTTAGATTGCTATCTATGCCAATGAAGTTATACCACCTGTAGGGAGTGCTCTTCAGTACACACTAACATTGGCTCAGCGCAATTAACGGATGTCTCTGACAATGATTAAAGCCAGCACTGCTGCTGGTATGTACTCATGAAAGCCTATCTGAGGTAGTTTAAATCTAGAGAGCCTGGGCGCTGGCAGCACTAGCTTATATTTGGTGGCAACCTTTGCAATTACTGAAAGTGCTGTGCAGATTTGTGACAGCTGTTTTCAGACCTGTGCCTCTCCAGTTGTACTGCTGCTGCTTTCAGAGCTGCCTAGACTACATCTGGTTTGGGGACATCTCTGCAGGGACAGGGGAGACAGAAATATAGGGAGGAAAAACGGATGTCACATAGCATACATCTGGGCCGAAGGTGGTTATTGCTGCAGAAGAGAAGGAATAGCTGAATTGAAGGAAGTTGGATTGAGTGATGGCAAAAAAGAATCAGAGACATGAGTGAAATTACAGGTTGTAGTCTTCTCAAACATAACTATTGCTGATACATAACAAAAACTATTCCTAATAGAACAGCATGCACACACATTACATGCAGACAGTGTCATATGGGGCTTCAGCAATACCAACTGTAACACTTAGACACATCAGAGTAGGAGTGAAAAAGCTTGCTGTGGCATTTAACCAGCCCACTTCACAGCTGTGGAAAGTGCCTCCAAGCCACTCTGAGGCACAGGTAATGGAATGCATTGACCCATTTCAACCACTGCATATACATAATAATAGATATACTTCAGAATGTGTAAATGAGCATAGCCAATCAGCGCAGTCAGGTAACAGCAAAGAATCTGGATCAACATGTTCTGTATGGATGGCACATGAAAAGCCATGAAAGCAAACAATTCTTACCTGCTTGAAGCCTAGTAATATATTCTTCTACTTTTTTGTTATGTTTTGCATTTCTGTATTCTTTACGAGCCACAAAACGCCTGTAAGCTGAAGAGAGATGTGAAAGATTAAATAATCCATTGGGTACTCAAAAGGCTATAAGAATAAAAAAAGTTTGGAAGGAATTAAGACCTCCATTAAAGTATTAATAAATATTTTGCAGGCTTTATCTTTCAAAAAAATCGCAAACAAGCACAAAGAGTAAATCTACATAAAAACTAGGTTTTATGGTGAGTAAAGTTATTATGAATGAAATGAATATAAAACAGAAGAGAATCAGAATGTAAATAAGATTTGAAATGTATTAAAATTATCAGATGATGTCTCCATCACCACTGTAATTGCTCTTATCTAAGATGGTTAATACATTTTGTTTTCATTACATTATACAACCTTGTCAGTGCATGCCATCATATTATTATTAACAGTACCCTGTGTGCAATCACATCCTCCCATTGTTAGAATTGCCTTTTAAATGAAACATTGATGAACGTAACTTCAGTAAAGAGATTGTCAGAACCATGTTAAAATAAATTTTTCTTCATAAGAACAGATATCACCAAGTGTAAGGTATTTTGTCAAATATAATATCAGGAAAACAGCAAAATTCACATCCAGCATGTACATCCATCTACCAACAGTACACATGCACCAGCTTTAAGCAAAATGTTAAATGTTTTAAAGCTATTACCTGACTGTATTTTAATAGCACTTTGTTCCCTTTGTTCCTTTATCTTTTTGTATCTCCTTGAACCCAGCCACCCTCTGACACAAGCTTGAATCAAAATAATCATGTCAACTGTCTCCTTCCGCATTAAATTGAGCTGCTCCACATGATAGTATTTGAGGAACACCTTAAAAAGAGGAGGCAGACAAGCACAATTAGAGTTACCCTCCCAGGCCCTGTATTCTCTCAATGCATTTAACATCAACAAGAGTTACAAGCTGGTTTCAAATGATGAACAGACTCTTTTGCTGTAGTACCTAAAGGATCATTCTTGTTAAAGATGGTATTTTGATTGTTTGGGGTATTAGGTTAGCTTATTCTCCCCTTCAACATCTTTTGACAGTCTCTGCTTATTCATGCTTTCATGGGAAGATGTTTTAAAGTCACAGTGCAAAACTTCAGTCTGTAACTATAAATCTGTTTTCAAACTATGAGGCTGACAGTTTTGCTAACCTCACAAATCTGATGTACGTTACATAAATGTGAATCAAACCTGAAACCTTCAAACTCTCTGCTTTCCTATTTGAAATCTAAGGCATTGTTTATTTTCTAAATTGCTTTTATCAAGCATGAACCTCATATAATGCCTGACAAACTAGTCTAGCACAAGGGATACAAACACATTCATGTTGTATATTAGGGTAACATAAAATATGTAGAAAGAGCTTGTGCAATTGAGATAACAATTATGCTTATTTTGCAGAATTCCCCTGATCCTTAATCACATGTTGGTACAGATACAGGTTAACCCTAATGAATGTAAACGTAAGCTATAGATCTCACATCTCAAGATATGCTTTCTTTGGCTGCATGTTGTCCATTCGCCTCGACAGCAGAGCAAAATAAAGGTTGAGGAGGAGGTAACTTCATGGCTTCTATCCCACCTACCCAGGAAGATGTCTCAGAAGAACAGTTGTTTCTTCTACACTGAGGTGATTTCAAAGAGTTTAGGGTCCATCTCTTTATCCATATCCTTCTGTTATATTAACATACAGAAAGACTTGGTGCAGTAACTGTCTGATGCTTCTTTTTGGCAGACTTCCCAAGATGTGTCAACTGAGGCTGGGTGGGTGTCCCTCCCTGGCACACTAGGAAGACTAGTGGCAATTCCTCCAGTGCTCAGTGAAGTCCGCCACAGAGGCCTCAGGCTCGAAAGCCAAAACCTTTTCCTCTCCCTTTGTGAGTCTGATTGCTGCAGGGAAGAAGTATAACTTCTTTTCCTTAATAAAGCTTGGACTAAGCTCACTGGCATCCTTACTACCACATTTTTTGAAAGAAAAGACAAGCAGTGTTGTTGTCACATACTGTTTTGCACTGTGGCCTCACTAAAACTGATCAGAATTTTAACACTTGACAGGGTCATCCAGGTATCAGGGAACAGCACCCAGCAAAGGGTGTTTGGTTTAAACCAATAGAGACCATGAGCTACCCCAGCCAAATGGGTGAGCAAACAAACTGCTTATTAAGTTAACAATAACATACTGCAATAATGCAGATATAGTACGTTAAAAAAATTACTTTAGTTTTTCCAAGAACCCAGTTGTCAAGGTGGGCTTTTTCCAAGATGGCAGCACAGGTTTCCGGGCTGACTGGAGGGTCATCATTTGTTTTGTAACAGATGAGGTAATACCTAAAGACAAATATATGGTTCTTTATTCCATTAATAGCAAGCAATAGATGCAAATACATTTAAACAATTCATTCAAACAATAAAAACTGTTGCAAGAAAGAAAACATAGCACTGAAAAAAACCCAAAACAGCATAAGAAAGAAATTGCTGTGATTTACATGCAGTACTGAAAAACTCAATCAAAAGTGGATTAGTGACATACTGCACAGCCTAGAGGGTTGTTTAATTCTATATCAACACCAGAAGACTTTTAAAAAGTGTACAACCTAAGCAGAGTTGTGCATCAGTTCTTTGCTGCTCTGGCTCTCTGTATTCTGTGAAAGGGGGTTCAGCGGCAAAATAAGAATATTTTTAAAGGTTTTCTGCCTAAATTAGCTTATTCCATAGCTAGAAATCTCATGAAAATGTCATATCTGATCTCAATGGCTAGACCATCTACCTTTGAGACAGTTAACATGATGTGAAATACATCCCAGCTCTTGCTACCTCCTTGGATTCAGCTTTGCAGATCCTTTTGGAACATACATGTGCAATTATGACATGACATGTATGTAAGCATTTAATCTGACAATCTCATTACTCAGAATTATTTTGACTGGTAAAAGAGGTATGCTCAGCTGCTGGGTAGGAAAGTTCTCATATGTTCCAGGGCTTTCCAAAATGCTCCAGAACAAAATGAACCATACCTATCTTGGTTCTTTTAATTCAGGAAAATTACATTAATTATATGTGCTTCCTGAGAGTACATTCTGCTTTTTTCTTGTTATTGAGCCTTTAGACACAAAGCTTGGTTTGTAACAGCTTTAAATAATAGTACCAATTTCCTCATGGAATAATAAAACAAGAGACAATGTTGATTCCTGCATTATCACCAATTCCTATAGCTCCTTTTTTTTCTTTTTAGTACACAATGAACTAGTTTATTTTTATTCTAAAAAAAACAATTTTTCCATTTTTCCAGGTCTATCTGTAACTCTCAACTATTAAATAAACTAAAAGGCAAGGAGATAGATACTTTAAAAATCCCTTTTAGTTTGGGGGCCATATCCGCAGTGCTGGAGACCTGCAGCACCTCACTGCAATCAGGGGCCTGCTCTGCAGAGAGCTACTCTGTTATGTTCACTGCTTTCCTCTCTTTTACCTGATCAGGGAAAGTTTTAATAAAAAGCAGTGACCAAAAGTCACAGCACATCTCAGTGCAGTAATAACTACCTTTTCCTATGCTACACTCTTCCAGAAGAGCAGTAGGTCCAGGATTACTCTTTCCAGAAACAGTGCTATAGAAACATCACTTTGTCCTTCCTCTCCCTCCTTGTGCACCTGCAGCACGCTGCTGCCAGTGCTCTGTTTCTAGTGCACCATTATTTTTTAAGTGCTTCTGTCTGAATGGGTGTTGCTTGCTTCTTCCCAGTTTTGATCTCCACCCCACAAATCTCATTTTTAACCGAGGCAAATATGCAGGGTCCTTATTCGTAAGAGAGAAGTACAGATTAAGTGCTCAGGATTAATTTTTTGGGGGCAGAGGATGAAGGGATAGTTAAAGGAATTATAAAATCATAGTGAGTTCGTTACTTTTCTTAACAAGTGACTAATACTTAGAAATTATATTTTAAACAAAACTATGCACCACATAAACTTTTCAGACCTAGATTAGCAATACCAAACTATTATCCACCCTGCACAAGCAGATGCTGCACAGAGCTGAACGTCAGGGGCAGGAGAAATTGTGGTGCTCCTTAGATGCTATTGCTCCAAATTCTTGGCTTTAGTTTGAAGCATTAAACTTCTAAACTTCAAGTCTTTGAAGAATATCTGCAGATTATAATCAAGACAGTTTTTACCCAAATGTGCAGGGAGCCTGAAACAATCATCCTGAGATGCATCATCTTCCCCTACCAAGCCAGAACTTGTCACTAATCTTGTGCCTGAACTACTCATTGTCATGCAGTCTGTAATTTTCTTTGTCACAGGAAATGTCTTCGTATTTTTTTCTATAATGACCGTGCCAAAGACACTGCTGATGCTTAGCAGACACCGGGGATCAATGATAGGAGAGAAGGTGGTTTCTTCACATCAATATTACCGTTTTATGAAGTTAGCGAACAGTATACGGTGTGAATAACCCTGTCTTCGAATTCTTGCTGTCTCCAGAATTCCCGTGTAACGCAACTGAACCAACACCTTTTCTTTATCAAACTTGTTTGCCTGCCGGTCGTTGTTTGGCTTGATGCACCTGACAAAATGAGGCTGGCCGACGACCATTTTGGATAACAAATCCATCAGAGAATACTGCAAGAAAATAACAAGATATCTGCCACCAAGATATTTATAAAACTCGTATATACGTCCATGCGTAGCGGAAATTTTATTTTCTATGATCCGAATCATGTTCAAACCCCTTTACATTTCAGTAAGCTGGTACTTTAATGGCAGATGAAGTAAATGACCCAACAACAGTCCTAGCTTCAATAAAATCTCTAAGTTACTAGTGTGTACTACTTGAGAGAAACTGATTCCAAATGGACATACCAAATCCCACCCAGAACATTCTCACAATGTCTAACATACGATAGAAACTCTCCATACACTTATTTGCTTCTCTTGGAGCCTCATTAGGTAATTACAGTCCACTTTTTTCTGTTGTCACCTATCTGAACACCCTTATACCCCAGACCGTAAACTGTCTGTCTACGGATGGGAAGTGGAAGAGCAGCAAGCCAGGAAATATTTCCATCCCTTCATCAGACTGGAGGAAACTATGGCCAGCCCAGAGGAGAGGCTGCTTCAACTGCTTTGATCTAGCATGTCCTGTTCATTGTACAGACTGATGGTGCTCCTACAGCTGCCCTGCCAAGAGGAAATTTTTGAGGAGGGCAAATTTAGAAGTACACAAAATCACAATTACAAAGTTGCACTTTTCCCACCTCACCAGGGTAACAGGCTAGCAGAGGGGATGCAGTTAGTAGCTCCCCATGCCAACTGAGGTGAATCTGGCTGTAAACAACCTTGACTGCTGTTCTGTAAAATTGCTTCATGGGAGGATCTTATTAAAACACGAAGACGCTCATTCCTCAAGATTCAACCTGACTCAACTGAAAGAGGCAGCCAGGAGGTAATGCAGTTCAGCAGTAGTTTGGATGAAACTAGCGTAGGACATCAAGAGCCATATGCTTCCTATTAAAATGTGCAATTCCATTCTGGACAGACGCTGCACCATGCAGCGAAGTGCTTAATTAGCTACATCACTAGTGTGCCAATTGAACACAAACAAGTAGGACACGCTAATGGATATTTTTTCTCCCCACTCAGTCTGAGGTGGCATATGCTTTTCTCAATCACCCGTAGATATCTGCGTATGAGTAAACCAGTGGCGCTGAAGCTGAATCTCCATTTAAGAGCATTAGCTAGCGTGATCTGAACAGGGATTTCCACTGCAGAATATAATAACAGAAAAGTGTAAATAACTCATTTGCAAATTCTGATGCTAGATGTGTTGGTAATGCACTGAATCACAGACATTAGATTTGAATGAGATTCAGTAATTTTTTCCATCTTTAAAACACCATGCAGCTTTGGACCACCATGGTATCTAGGCTGAAATTGTCCTTCACAGTCCACAGAGTTGTGCAACCGTATCTACTAAACAGAGATGTCTCTCCTTACTGTTCTCTATCATAGATGTAAATGAACTCTTATGGGTTGTGAACATCACCTCAGACACCTTTATGTTTTTTTGGGAGAGATGACCAAATAACAGTTGGAAATTCAGAGCTGAGCCCAAGTGAACCAACTCTGTGCACCACTTTGGAGCTAAAAATACTCTTCACAGGCATTTTCTATTGCATGACTAGCAGCACAGCTAGTGCTTGGGAAGGTCAAGGACACTGCTGAAGGAGCAGCAAGGATGGATTCAGGACAGCCTCTGAGCAGTGATCATCAAGATCTTTCTCTGGAGCTCCTGCTTCAAATTAACTTTGCCCTCTTGCTTCTTAAACTCTTAAAGAAATGCTATAACACTGATGTCCAACATCCCTTTATCTCTCTTGGTGGAAAAACAAGCAAGTGAAAGATTAATATCATCATATATCATCATGACAGAAATGTGGCTGTGTAATCAAGTGCAATTAAAGATGAAACAAGCTCCTCTAGATATTGGTACTACACAGACACCTGCACCATATATGCAGCAGTCTAAATGTTGACTCTAAGTCAACAGGTGCATTTCAAAAGGTGAAAGAATTAACATTCATTCTACTCTATAAAAATTTATTAAAAGATCTGATATCTTACTCTAAAATAAGAAGCGACTGTCTGTGTTTTCATACTGGTTGTCTCTCTTGGATGATGTCCAGTATCTCCTGCTTCATTCTATAAAGACGAAGAAAGAAAGTGATACTTATCTCTGTTGTGCCTGTAGTGCCCTTTCCAATGCCACAAAAAAGCACCCCTCAGAGAACATAATTAATTAAAAAAGAAGTATTCTAAACAGAAAAAGTTACAGCATGATCACTAGCACAAATCAGTTACACCAGTACATTACATTACTTTGCTACGCAATACACAAACGTTCACAGACAGAGGACACAGTTTGATAATGGAGCATCTAAATAACTGCCACAAATAACCTGACAAAGTCTGAAGTCCTGTCAGTTATTTCATCGTCACTGTTATTTTGGTAGTTCTCCAAGGAACTTCATTATTCTCCACACCAATATTTTAATTTCTCTTTTTGCTACAATACAGCTAGGAGATATATTTTTTTCCCTGAAGTTGTTATAAAACGATAGCCAGAAAGAAGGTTAGGTTTTTACCTCACGGAAGGAATATGAATTGCACAACACAAAGATATCCAGCTAAACAGAAAAGAAAATAGGAGAGGGAGAAAAACCAAGGAAGGGGTTACTTGCTTACTTTTAGTACTGATAACAGAATTGCCTTTCTAGTTTAAATTAGGGTTCAATGCAGAATCACAAAATACATTTTCTTACCTTTGTATGACTGATTGATTTCTGGGGGGTCCACATTTGGTAACTGATTGTAGTTTTGCTTTTAGTGTGTGCCAAGTTACCTATAGGAAGACGAAAGAAAGCAACCTACCAAAATGCTTACATCTCAACCTGAAAACTATGCCGAACCACCTCATTCATGCCCCCAGTGCAACCATGTGGTTATAAATGTCATTGACTTTTTCGGAGTAAGTCCTCATTTCCCCTTTCACCCCTGGGATGGAACAAGCTCTGAAGTTGCACGAAGATAGAACATGGGCTGATTTTTCATTCTTTAGCGCTTATGTCACCTACTAGAGCAAAAAAATTAAAAGACTGCTGCAGAAAGATAAGATACATCTGGGAGCATCCATGTGGTTTTACTCTAAAGATGTAATTGCACTATTCTAGTTATAATATATTAGTTAAAAAAAAAAAAAGTGCTAGCATCTCTCTCTGGCCCTGAGGGCAAGTGGCGTGGCATAATTCAAGTCTATACAGCTAAACTCTACACTTCACTAGTCTATCAACCTTCTGGTAAAAATAAGGTTGTATTGTACCACAGAGCTTGTTAGAAACCATCGCTGGCCTGTGCTTTCTCTTGAAGTGTGACTGGGTATTTCTGGGAGACTGCTAGCTGACATGGTCCAAATCTGTTCCAGGGAGGCATGCTAACAATTAATCAGAATGGGCCACCTTGTGGGAGTGTTTCAGCTACTCTTCACTGGCCCTGTTTGGTTTACTAGCATTGACATGGTCTTAAGACCTTAGCCTTAGAATTCTTAATCAAGTGATACCTTTATTATGATGACTTGAAGGACTAGGTACATTGGAGTGGTTTACACAGACACTGGTTTTATAAAGGAATAATGAAAATTCTGCTGAGCTTTCCATCATGTCACTCTGTGTTGATAAACTCCAGCCACTGCTGCATGCTGCCATTGCTTCTGACAGTAACATAACACCTCTGGAATCTCAGTCTCCACTGGGAGAGCCTGTAATCTCTCTGTGCTTAGCTACTATCAGCAAGAAGTGGGTAAGAGTTGGATAAATAGCTGCAAATATACGGCCTGCCGAGCTAATGCGTCATGTATTATGTGATGATATCAAGTGCTAAACCTCTCATGGGGTTAGCTGCACATCACAGGGTGGGAAGGAAAGAGAGAGGATTACTCACACCTAACCTTAGCTATCTGAAAGTGAGGTGTCTACAGGATCACCACTGTATTCAGGGGAGAGAGGCAGCTTCAGAGGAGATTTATCCCATCCCAAGAGAAGCACTTGAGGTAGGCAAGATGGGTTGGGCTCTGGGTAAACCTCTACATTTCCACTGATTCTAGATGAATAAGTTAGATCAGATCAACTTTTACTTGGCTATAGGTTGATGGTTCGGGTAATTTTCAAAAGGCCACTCACAGTGTTTCATAGTATTTAACAAGACAACTAAAAGAACCTTCAAAGTTATCATTCAAAACATTACATAAGCCTTGGGATCAGTTCTTGGGACCATTTGTGCCCTGACATTGGCTCTACAGAAATTACAGTTTAGTATCTTAGCAGATATCAACAAGTGAAAATGTTCAGGCAAGGACATTGAGATCAGTGTTTTCCCAGGAAAACTGACTTAAAATAGACCTGCAAGACCAAATTTTGCATTCCATCAGCAAAACTCCCTTTGTGAAGAATAGGAGCCTTGCCAAAAACTCAGTTTCTGTAAGCTACGATAACATTTTCGAGAAATTTCCATTAGGCTCTTCCAATTTAGCTTTTCTGTTCTACTACAAGTACATCTCCCACGTAGTTATAAAGGAAAGTAATGTTGTAAATTATTTACTGTATGGCATCAACGTCATCACACAGGGAGTAATACAACACAATAGCAAATTGGTTGTAAGGAGACTTAGCCATCATCCTAAAATGGCAGGTGGAACACTGTGCAAGGACCTGGTTCAGCTAAGGTGCAACTTAGAGGTAATTTCTTTAGAGCCAGTCATATTCCTCCACCCCAACTTATGAACTCCCCAAGGAAGCGCTCACTACTAGGACCCCAACAGTTACCTACTGTAAAGGACTAAAACACTAGGGGAATAAAGGGCTGTCTCCTCACAATTTGCAGCAGATGTTAGGAGCTCCAACCTTGGTTCTCTACTACTTCAGAGAAAAACTGCACTGCAACAGAACAGGCAATTTATATATGCCCTGTCCAAAAAAGGCCAGTGACTTACCTGATCCTTTCTGTTCAGTCCTCAGCTCAAAGGATGCACTCCACTCCCTGTCTTGTTCCCCTACCCTGAAGAGAGGACCCTGAAAGAAGCCTCTACCACTTTCTTGGCACTTGACCAGACCATTCCCTCCCCTGCAGCTTGAGGTGGCTGGGGCTCCATTCTGTATAGATTCTAGGGTTGGAAAGTTAAGCCACAAAGTGTATGATGTCATCAACAAATGGTCATATGAAACCTAGCAGTGGTCATCACGAAGGCTAGAAAAGAATAAGATTACCACAGTAACAATACCTGTTTTTGTAAGAGGATGGGTTACCAACTGTCGTGTCAGATTGTTTTCAGATGATCGCAGTAGCAGCACAATATCAGCTGGCAGAGTATCTCTATTTTTGGCTAGGAATCCACTTGCATTATATAGAACCTGTTTAAAAAATGCATTTATGCATCTTCCAGGCTTTTGAAAAGTAACTGAAATTTAAGCACTCTGGCATGTGGCTTTTAATGTACCAAGATACACGAATAGTTTATCAGCCATCAAGCTTGCTCTTGCGTACTGTCTTTCGATCACTGGTAAGTTCTAACTTTTCAATACTGAGAACCATTATGATGCAGATCACTAAAAGCAAATCCATCATTCTAAAGTAGCTTGAGACATTCATTCTCCCTAATGCAGATATGTTAATATTAGTTTTAGCCAGTGTGGATTTATCACTAGGACAATTGTATTGTGGTCCTCCTCAACATATGCAAATGCACAATTAACAATGCACTTGATTTCAAACAGATCATACAAGATTACCCATATGACAGTACAGTCTTTTTGTCCCATTCATATCGTGCTGTACTGGACCCAGGACTTTACACTCTTCCTAGAGATCTCAGTATTAACTGCAGAGGAATTTTGCAAAATCACAACCTGCATATTGGCAATTGAAATCTCTAAAAATTCCAGGAATGGTGTACCTAACTCAAAATGTACCTCCAAGGCTCTATCTCAACGATGCTGTAGAGGATCTATAAGGAAACCTGACCTGTGAAGAAGGGTAGAAGGGGCTGCCATATTTAACTTAGAAAAAAAACTCACAAAACCATCCAGTAAGTCATAAATTACAAAAAAAGTTGTAAAGGAAGGGGAAATAAATTGTTCTTCAGTTCCCCTGTAAACAGGACTAGGAGTAATATACTCATATCACGGCAATGAAGATATAAGGCAGTGGGAGAAAGTTTCTAACAAAAAAACTTGCGGAACACTGGAAAGGGCAGATGGGGCGCTGGTGGAATCCGCATCTTCAGTGGTTGGAATGTATGGGGAGAGCTGGCTCTCTGCTCCTCAGCAGTAAGATACACTATGCTGGTGAAGTGTAATTCAGCAGAAGAGGATTTACTGCAGGCCTTTTGTAGCTGGCTGTCTTACACAAGGCACAAGCTATTTTTGCATTGGCTGATGGGCAGTGTGTTGCCTCTTTCCAGGCCACCTGCTCCAGCACTGCACAGACTCAATATAGTTTCCTGTGTGAGACAGCAGTGCCCACTCCCTACCCTTTAAAAGAGCTCAAAAGGAGGTGGGAGCTCCTGCTTTCACAAGGCAAGCTCTGGGTGACCAGGGGCATCTTGCTGCAGTGCATCAGCAACTCCTGAGTTTGAAAGGTACGTGCAGCAAGTCACCTTGTAAAGGAGGGCAAGATGCTGCTCATCAAATGGAGCAGAAAGCAAGGCCTGCACTATCTGGCTGATGACAAAGTACAGAACTATTTAAGTTTGATGGGGTGTAAGAGGCAGTAGGAAGAATGAAGCTGGATCCTGATTTGAAGCAGCGGGAACATGTATGGCACAAGACTTGGAGGAACTAAGGGGAAGAGCACTGAGCTGCATTATGTAATGGTTATGTTTCAGTTCTTCTATAATACAGTCAGCTCATTTACCTGGTGACATTTAAGAAAAATAACTCCTGATGTTGCCTTTTTTTTTTTTTTAATGAGGAAAAGTCACTTTTCAATTTACTTTTGATGTGTAAGGCACTGCCAACATTTCCCTGCCAGGTCTGAAGAGATGAAGGTTGAGAACCAACCCAGCTGACCTCTTCTATTTCTTCCAGCCCTACCATTCCACAATCCCCAACTAATATCATTAGGTCTCTTACCTTTCCTGCATAATGATAAATCCCAAAGGTTAGATCTACTCTTTTGGGTCTCCAAAAATATTTTGACTTCAAATTATCTTCAAATTTTTCTGAAAGGAAACACATACCTTATCTTACTGGAGTTACTGTACAGTAATTGTCTTCCAATGTGGTAACCCTATAAGGATATTGCCTGACTTCTCAGACAATGTAGAGGCACAAACAAAACTCTGATGTTTTTAAGGACAAAGATACCATAATGGTCTTGTAACAAAATGCACTGGATAAAGATATGGGAGCTCTTGGATCAGTTACTTACTTTGTACCAATTATTTTCTGTGTGACCTCAGAAAATCACTTGCCTTTCTAAGCTTTTGATCTTCATATATGAAACAATGTAGTAATCCTCCCTAAGGATTCCCTAGGGAATTGTGAGGAAACATTTGCCAATTCATTGAGAGCCTCTGCACCGTAGACTAAATAGTATGAGGATAGAAAGACAACAAGCTCATACAATTGCTTTAGCATGGGCATCATTACTGGATATTATTAGGTTTTGCAATTGGGTGTTGGTTAAAACTCTCATCTGACAGTTTGCACATTCAAAAATGAGTAAAACAAGGATTCATCCGTACAGAAACCCCACTGAAATAACTAAATCAACTGTAACTGCAACTACTCAGCAGCACTGAAATATTCAGGATTTAAATTACAACATATTTAGGTGTTGATTTTAATTTCTGAATAGAAAAAAAAGGAGGCAGGTTTGCAGCCAGTACCCTTAAAAAGTACTAAAATTCTTGTTCTGATTACAGCCCATCTAAAAACTCAGAGCTGAACATGACTCAAGTTTGAAAACAGTGTTCTTGGCATATGAACCAAGAGTTTTAACTCAGTTTGATCTTTATCTTTCAAGCCCTGCAGCTAAAAATTCCTGACAGCAGGAGAATTCAAAACCTGGATCAGCAGCTTAGGTTCATTTGTACTCTCGATGCTTCTCTATCAGCTTCAAAGATGCATCCACTGCTGCATGCATGCTTCCCTCAAACATACTGTGACACTGGAATGTGGGCTCACTGAGAACAAACATAACTAGCATACAGCCTAAACTGGACATGCCAAACAGAAATCTGACATCCTGATAAAATATGGAACAAACCATATACTTACCTACAAGTGTCTGATCTGTTGCTTGTGGGAATCGACTCTCCTCATCCAGCAGGGACAACAATCCCATTGGTTTCTGCAGGAACATATCTAAGAGGGGCCTGTTGTCCTCATATTCTATAACTCTTGCATCAACACCTTCATATAGGTATTCATTCTGTAACAAGCAACGGAAGGCCTGTTTTGTCTATGTACACAGAACCACTTTGGAAAACAATTCACAAACTGTCAAGTGTAGCAAATTAAAACTACATTGAAAAAGTATGCCCTGGGGCTAAAAACATCAAGGTTTTGCAGGAACAAATGTCAGTTGGGATGTATCACACTGACAGGCAATAGATTTTGATTTGCCTTTGGATATGTGTTTCCTATGGCATATTTGGTAAAGTAGGATGTTTTCCAGGAACATGCAAGATTTAAAGAAACAGAGTTGAAGAAGATGAAGTATACTATTTGCAGATGGAGACCTCAGTGTCTATTTACCTCCTGGTCTGCAAAGTAAAAGATATTTCTTAATCTTAAGATACATTTACATTCAAATTCATTGCTCAGCTCTATGTGACATGTAGTGACCAAGATTTACAAAAGTGAGTACAGATTACAGAGGACTCATTTGTTTGATCCCTCTCCTCAAATACCTGCAAAATGTTCATATGCAGAGAAAAATGGTGCACACACTTTCAAGTAATTAAAAATGGGGTACATACTTGCTAAAAATTAAATAAATTGTCTCAGGTTGGCCTCTACAACATTTTCATTCCTTTTAAGGAACAAGGTATTCAGCAAGATTAAAAAACAGTAGAAAAGCTGGTGGGGATTTTTCTATTTTTTTTTTTTTTCCCCCTCCTGAAGACCGTAAATACCTTTGGATCCCTACCAGACTGGAAAAACCTGATAACAAATGCTGTGTCCACAGTATGGTGCAACGGTTTTACCTTGAAAAGAATTTAAATAATAGCTGAAAAATACAATAATTACTTTATTTAATCTTTCAGCAAGGCAGAGGACAGTCGTAGATTTATCAAGAGAAGGATGCTCTAGGGATTGCTACCCCTCCATTATTTTCTTCTGCATTACGTAATGCAACAGCAGTTAATCACTGCACAGTGGTCCTGTAGGACCAGCACTGAAGGGCTGCCTTCAGTCCTGTGCAGGCTGTACTATGAAACATATAATTAAGCCCTTTGATCGACTTTAAAAATCATCCCTCTTCCAAAGGACAGAACTTTACAGAAAGTGTTGCATTAATGTATGGTGTTAAAATCACAGTTGTGCTATCTGGAATTCATTGTGAGAAGAGTGTCATAAACATGAATGATGGCTAATATTAACGAGTTCAAGGACCTCTAACCCTGAAAGACCTCTCTTTATGTGTCATTCGAGCCTGAATGAGTGAAGAAGGCAATATATTGAGCGTTTAGAAAAGGAGCTAACTGCCATATACAATAGAAAGGCACATGTTATTAGACTTCAAAACTCTCAATCTCTAAGCTAGAGAGAAACTGCAAAATGTGCAAAATCAGTAACACTATCCTGGAAATAGAGGCTCAAATAAATAAATCTGCTGATCCATTTGAAAGAGAACACAGAATGTATACCTAAACCCTTCCAATATCCAGATTGCCCTAACTTCCCAGGACACACTTTACTCCGTTAGGTTATGGCTCAGTTTATATGCCCATACAAGGGCGTAAGCAGCAAAAATCTCTCCTACAGCTCCATGAGGGCTCCTCATCTCAGACATGTAACATTAACTTTGTTCATGTCTCCCCCACAGCTGTGGACAGGTGGAGTTTTGCTTTTTATTTTAATCAATGACCTGAGTAGCAGGACAAGACAGGAGAGTAATAAATGTATCACTGATATAGGCAAGAAGTTAATTATATACCTGTAGGAGCTAGTGGCAGGAAGGGAATGACTCTGTGTTATCTTGCCAAGATAACAGCAGAGTAGGGGCAGCTTACCCGAGGGCTACGGCTGCACCGACACACAGATGTTTTGTTCACGAAACCAGCTGTTACTGCTTAGGATTATCAAGAGTACACTTATCAAGGGGGAAAAGGAAAGAGATTGCTCAGGATGAATCTATCAGAGAAGAGGGTTTCTGTGACATCCTCAAACAAGCTCTCACAGACAACCTATCTAACTTTTCTCCAGCTTCAAATGCTTGTGAGAGAGGCTAGTTTAGAGAGCTGATAAAAGACTTCTCAAAACTGAAAGGAAGTCTGTAATAGCTGTACTACTACACTGTAACAGCAGCATCCCCTCCCTGCACGGCCAGTGAATGGGCCTGAACTCCAAGCCAGCAGCGTACGTGACCAGTCAGCCTTTTGTGTCTGCACCTCAACAGCGGAATGAGTGTTAATGTTGAGGGTTTGGTAATGCTGCTGTCTGCCCAGTAGGATATGGAAGGAGCTCACTTCATCACTTCCCATGGGATCCTGGAGAATGGCTGATAACCAAGTCTTCCAGGCACCAGAGTGACAGATGGCTCAGAAAGAAGATACCATATTACATTTTGTTATGCAATGCTGGTCTTCAAATATATCACTAGAATACAAGAAGCAAGGATAAAAGCCTTAAAGATGCACATCATAAACCTGTAATGAAATAGATCTTATTTGAATTAATAAGATGAATCAGCTACAGGATTGTGTAATCCCTCATGATGTTTTATGACAAGAAAGTTCCTTAAAATAGCAGCTGCTCATTGAAATTCTAAAGCATAATCCATTAGAGAGTATTCCTCTGGATGGGATGTCAAAAGGAATGACTGAGTTACACTAATACTTGGGCTCCTATCTCAGCTCAGTATTGCATGATATATTTTTCTATTATCAAAACTAGGTAATATTAGCTTGTTCAACAACCTGGTTTCACTTAATAACAAAATAATTATTAAATGCATTAGGAAATGGTCATGTTTAATAAAAAAAAAAAAGGCATTTTGCTGGGAACACAGTATGATGATGCTTTGGTTTAAATGGGAACACCAGAGACTTTTCCAGCTTAAAGTAATTGTCATACAAATGTAAAATAAATATTGCATACGTTTAATGCAAAAAGTAGCATCCTTCTAACTGACAGGAAACTTGACACTTTCCAAAATGTTTTAGGCATCTGACATTATACCTTTTACTTTTTGCAGAAGAATCACAAATGAGAAAGAAATGGGAAGGTTGTCTTGCTGGCCAATGTTACCTGCAGGTCATGGAGCTGACAGAATTAACTTACATCAGTACCTTACGTGTAAGGGAAACACCTTGAAGGACAGAGCTGCAGGTGTAAAGTTGTGCTTTGCTTAATATTAACCTAAAAAAAGCATGTTCCAGCATTCATTCCACTTAATTATAGACATCTAAAAGAAATTATTAGGTTGAGAGCCCATATTTCCTCCATAGTCAGTGGAGACAGATATATGTATTTGTCTCCACTGACTATAAGGAATCTAAGCTATCTTTATTTTAAACTATCCTCCCATTTCAGCCTTTCTGTCAAATTAGGGAACAGAGGTTGCTTTCAGGCCTAAAAGCCTTTATTTTCAAATGCAAATATTAATTCAACAATAAAGAATAACCTCCTTTAATTTTGACTTGAGTTCTCCATGTTGGCATGCAGACACTCTGCTCTAGCAGACGCCCTGCGCCTTGGGTGGTCGTAGTACCATTGTTCCTTCCCACTACTCCTAACACTTCTGAGGACATTTTTGTAGGCCACACTTCCAAGGAAAGCAAAATTGTGAACACTTTTCAGATTCACACACAGAAATTAAACCACTGACTGCTAAAAACATGTCAGTGAGAGTGCTGAGGCACTGGAACAGGTTGCCCAGAGAAGCTGTGGATGCCCCATCCCTGGAAGTGTTCAAGGCCAGGCTGGATGAGGCTTGGAGCAACCTGGTCTAGTGGAGGGTGTCTGTGCCCATGGCAGGGGGGTTGGAATTAGATGGTCTTTAAGGTCCCTTCCAACCCAAACCATTCTGTGATTCTGTCATCTGCAACACTGAAAGTACAATTCAGCCTTATGAGTGCATTTACTATTTGGCTTCATTCCTCAGGTTGCCAAAAAATTATTCACCTTCCCCAGTTATACAATTATTACTTATTAGGTTGACATAGTTTAATTGAGAACTACACTAAAACCAAATTACTTAGGCCTTGACCTCCCACTAGATATGTCACATTTTATCTAATTGAATGTAGTATGGAATTGAACAGGGGTCAAAACAGGGAAAAAAATGAAGAAATTATATACCTATAATTTTACTTCTCTTTAGAAAAGTGTGAAAGAAATTAAATTCTGCAGTCTTCCTTGAGTAGACCTAGAGGATGCAATGCAGTGTTGTGTTAGAGATTTCTGAGATAGCATAGAGCAAAGTGACATGTCTGACATGGCACAGGGCTGTGGAGAGGTACCAGCCTGGGACCCCAGCAACAGGATAGCTGCATCAGCATGACAGCTTGGGCTAATGAAAAGTCAACACAAAGGTCTCAGTGACTGCTAGCACAGTGACAGCTGTAGGAGCTTTCTAAACATACATCCTGTCTTCTGTAGTATTAAAGACACAAACCTTACATGTGTGTAAAGTCAGGCAGACACATCAACGAAGGGCAGGTGTCATCCTATTGTTTGGCTTTTACATAAGTGATACTTTGTATCATTAACAAGAACAACTTCAGTCACATGATTTTGAAAATATTTCCTTTTCTTTCCATGTATAGAAAATTTAGTAATTATATTTTATATTTTTCTGTAAATAACTTTTTTCCGCAGGAAGGGTCTGTATTTACAATTAAAGTACATTACTGGTGTTAACACAGGAGAGTCCTTAGAGTGAACAGAAAAGGTTCTAAAGCCACCTGCTTTCTTGAAGACTGTTATTGTCATGTAAAACTGGAACAATCATGGTATAAATAAGTGAAAAGTGATGTCTTACAATGACTATGAATCATACTGCAAATGATCCCATGCAATGGGGCTGTAATGCCGAATAATACACTTATCATTTCCTGCCTCTGAAAGAGCCACCCACACTTGCACAAACTTAATCTATACAGCTCATTCTGCACAGCCGTAGTAATATCTTTAGAGAGTGCTACAAGATAATATAATGAAGTTTGATATAATCTGGTGTAGTGGTGTCATGTAAATTAAAGTAGACAACTTACTCTGTTAGTATTACAGGATGGGGACACCTGTAATAAGAGTATGAGGATTGGTATAAATGAAATACGAATGGAAACGTGTGTATAAGCACCAGAAGGAAGAGTCTTACAAGAATGGTCTGTGGTTTGAATGAAGAACATTTGTTCACACAAGAAAACTGAGGGTAGTGTTGTTTACGTCAAGACCAGAAGGCCTTCAGTCACATAAAAACACAGCAAGCGAGGGCAACACCCTCTGAATCTGACAACAGGAAGATGACTGCAAGGTTACAGCACATCACATACGCTTTTCTTTTCCTAGAAGTTCACATACACCTTCCTTTTCCCTATGAGTCCACCAAGGAAACAGACTATAGGCATAAAGATGTATATATTCCAAACAAGCAAAACGAGATAATGACCTTGCCTAAAGATTACGGAGGCAAAATTAAGTAAGGTTCTGAGGTAATGAATCGCCCTGTATCAACTGATGATTGCTAAAGGGTGTAAAATATCTGTTCAAAAACTATTTCAGCAAGAAGAACCCAAGAGATATGATGAAGACTTGCTGGTGTCCCTTATTGTGTGTTGCTCAGAAATGATCCTGGCCAGACCACTTGAAGATACACATTCTGGTGCTTTCTGTGTGGGTGTCAGTCAGTGAAATCTGAGAAGGAGTGGGAGTGGGTAAAATTGACATACTTAGGGATTCTGTAAATAAAGATCACCTCCCACTTCCATAAGGGTCTTTAATTGTTACACTAATTTCCAAGAGGGAGAAATGGGTAGACTGTATGTTGTCAAAATCAGAAGTTCATTTTTTCCCTTATCTGCTCAGTAGCAAAATAACCACCCTGACCTCTGTGCAAGCAGGGCACATGCAGGAGAGCAAACTGCTCCTACTAGGTGGTGACACCACAAACCTCTGCATTAATGTAGGTCTGGCAAAGTGTCTGCATTAGGATATCTAGAAACAGGTAAATGCAGATTACATGGAACAGGATCCAACTCTAATTAAAAAAGAGAAGGAATATTAAGACAATATTTGGGTGTAGAGGGATAGTGTTAGGAAAGGCAAGGCAGGTTCACCACAAGCAAAAAGGCAACTAGGGAAAACGTGGCCCTGGTGCTGAACAGCTGTGGATGATACGGAAAAGGCTGAGATACTGGATGCCGCCTTTGCCTCAGTTTTTACTGATAATCCCAGGTCCCTAAGATGAGAAGGAAAGTCTGGAGCAAGGAAAACTGACCCACGGTGGGGTAGGATCAAGTTAGGGAACACTTCTGAAAAATGAATGAATGCAAGTCCACGGGACCTGGTCAGTGCCTGGGTTTGACAGGAATAACGGTGCTGCAGTCTGTGCCGTTGGAAACAGCAGTAGCCACGAGCTCTTTTTGTATGAATTTATGCACTTCAGACAGTAAATGTCTAAGTAATTATAGCAGGTCAGGCTAATTTCTGACTTGCAGATGGTATTGAAGACAAGGAAATAGTTGTGACTGAGATTCTCCTACATAAATCTATAAAAACAACTACAAGGTCTAAGACTGCAAGACAGCATTGCTTGAAATAACTGGAAACAGGATAAAACATTGATCGATAAAAAAATATTTCCATTTTACACATAGATATATACACCTCTAGACTGACACATACATGTACACACCTGCATACATAGACTCATTCCAAACCTGTAACTGTCTCATCCTTAAAACAAGCAGTAATTAACACTGACAAAACACTCTTTTTCTACTAATAATTAATAACAGTATTCAGGTGGATTTTCATCTATGTATCATAAACTCCAATAATTTCAATAGAACAGAGAAAGTGTTATTTCACCTAAAATTTGAATTTTGATTGTTCTACTCACACAGAATTCTGCAATATGTCTATTTTCAGCAAGATTAATAGGTTTTTCCTAGACATGTTATTTCTTCACATAACAATACTGAATAATGATTTAAAGATGGTTAATTTAATTCTCATGGAATTATTTACAAAGTTGCTCTGATCTCTTTTGTTTTTTTTCACTTTGCCCTTCAATTTCATAAATTTTTACAGTTACAACCCTATTTCTTTTTTTTCTAAATTTTTAAATACAATTTTTTAGATTAAATCCATCATTATTTAGCTTAGATGAACCAGTTCCTGAACAAGAACAAAATAATTGTGGATTTTCAGTTTTTAAAAATGGAATTTCAGGGTTCATTAAGCTTATTAGCAAGCGATTATGAACACCACACTTTAAAAATTATGTTACTACTAATTTATTTTTTTACTGTAGAATCATACATTACATCACTCATGTTATACCTCAAGAAAACAACATTTCATTTGCATCAAACTTATTATCACTGTGTTATGTTGCTTAGATACTGTAAATTTCAAGTTTAATGCATTTTGCGTAGGCATTTTACTTGCAAATAGAAAGCACTGCTTCACAGAATACACAGTCAGAAAACATTTGTTATAGTCTGCAATTTACAACTTATAATGGAGAAGGAACAATGCAGTTTCCTGAGACAAGGTTTTATACGTTCAGCAATACTGAAGCTTTATCAAAATATTCCACACATACCTGTTCCCAGGCAAAAACATGTTGATTGAAGTAGAACTGAATTTGTTCATTGGCAATGTTGATACAGAGTTGTTCAAAAGAATTTTTTTTGAAATTTTCAAAGCCAAAGATGTCAAGAATTCCAATGTTCAAACCATCATCGTTTCCACTGCAAAGATTAAATAAACTTGCTATTGTTGCTCTTTATTTTACACTGCCTAGCTTCCTTATTATTTCACAAAACTAACCAATGGGCCAAACCTGTGTGTGTTATACAAGATAATTTTTGCTAAAACAGGTATCTTAAAATATCCGTCAGTTTTTGTTTGAAATACAATATATGCATATCAATTCAAAGATGACTGTATTTGCAGACCAGATACACTGAATCACACAATGCTAAGCATATAGAAGATTTACAATTTTATTTTCAAAATAATATTTGCTAGTTATTATTCTATTGTAAAAAGCTGACTACAGTAAAGAAACAACATACAGTTCTTTTTGTTTCTGTTGTAATAACACGGGCTTTACTCACCAGCATCTTGAAATTAAAGATTGCTGTCATTAAATATTAGTTCTTCATATGATTTATTCACAACAATTAAAACTGCTTACTTTAACATGAAAGTCGAAAGAATGAATAGCTAGACCTTTTATGCATCTAAATAATTACTTGAAATACTGGAGTGTGGTATGAATTTAAATTATCAATTAAGTTCCACAGAGGTACTACTAGTAAAACTTTTAGCAAAAGCATTCTGAGAGATGCGTGATCATTTCTGCACCTGGAAAAAAGCTCTGATACCTGTATTTATTGGCTAAAACAAATAATTAAGAGGATATAATTTTACATCAAATTGAAATTGACATTAGTGTCTTCTCCCAGCTAACAAAAAAAAAAAAACCAAAAACAAACACATTACAGCTATAAAACCCCTTTGAGGGGCTACTGATTTTTTTTTTTTAAATAAAAAAATTAGGAAATTGGATATGAAGAACCAGCCTTAAGATACTAATGAATAGCACTTGAACCTCTTTGTGAAGTCCATCTCAAAACCAGAAGTGTTTAATTGTGGAGGGATCAAAGGTATTTGGTGATTTTGACCTGAATTTGGTGACTATTTTATCTGCCTGGAAATTACATTTTTGGTGAATAGACTGCTGAAACTTGTTTACCCCGTTCCTTCTCAGAGCTAATTACATTAAAATTAGCAAATATATAAAATAGCAAACACAAATTACTTTACTACCACAAAACCAAAGCAGACTTCTGGTTTTGGAGTTTTTTTGTATAGTGAACACTTCGGGTTGAACGTTCTCCCTCCTCACCAGCACAGTAAGTATTCCATTTGAAAAGGACTCTGTAACAGGCACATGAGATAGGCACACAGGCTAGCAGTGCTGCCTTGTCTATCACGAATTTTATCCTGTCACTTACTGATTAAAGATCTGTTCATTGCTGCTGTGCTGTAACCAAATATTTGAAAGTTTGGACAAATTTTAGCTTTGCAGCCTTGGCTTTCCTCTGGTGTTTAAAAAATTTTTAAAACATCCAGAAAATCCAGATCTGCAAACCAAACCTATTTACTATTGATATTACTCTTCAGGTAGTTGTAAGTTTGCTCATTTTAACTGTTATTATCAGTCACAGAGGGCCCCAACCTGTACGATCTACAATGCAAATCATATAATTTCTTCTTTGATTAATTTGCAAAATGTGTTATATCCTCATTCCCAATCTCTTTCTTGTCTCTGTGTTTAAAACGTCCCCTTGTAAGGGTAGGGTGGACCTCTGTAAACGTGTTTGGAAACTACTCTCACATATATATGAAACTATGCCCATAACAATGACGACAGAAGCAACAGCATCAGTGCATGTAAGAGGAGAACTTGATCTATGTAATCAACAGATGAATATCAAAAGTTGACCCTGAAAAGGTATAAAGCAAAAAGTAGTTAGTATGTCACTTAAGAAGAGTTAAATGAGTAAAGGTCAAACGAGTAAAGGTCAAACAGGAAAACACCAGATGCCTGTGCTATCCATATCTACTGTATTTTCACTGCATACTATGAATAGGATAAAACCTTCTTTTTTTAACATGGTGGTGTCATAAACAAAAACGTAGCAGAGAAAAAGTAGATGAGAACACTAAATGCTCTAGTGTAGATGATATTATTCCCACAGAAAATCTCCTTTATTCTGGAAAAGCTGCTTTTACCTTAAATGTTTGTCAGGTTTGAGTAACGTGTTGATGCGATTGACTATCCAACTAAAAAGGCGCCCATACAGTGCTTTGGCCATGGCATCTCTGACATCGGTGGCTTTTTCCACAGTGTTGGGACGAATAATTGTTTCTCCTCGAGTCACTACACAGTGAGAGGTGAGAGCCTCTTGCAGTTCATCTGCCTGAATACACAGCAAGGACGCGCCTAGGAAGGAAGGTCACAGGCATAGCTCAGGGGCAGATTTTGGAAAGAAAAATATGCATTTTTGCAATCAAAGCTGCAAGTGCAATGTATTATGAATAAGGGCCAAGCCAAAGTCTTGAACCACGACTAATGGGGGTGTTCATGCCAAACAACAGCCAGTACTTAATTTAGTCACCAATCTTCCTAGTTTCCACTGCAGTCAATGAGTAAGTAATTCAAAGCAGAGGCCTTTAGGTTCTAAATTGCTTTATCAAGGAGGTTATTTCTCTAAAGAAATGCTAGGGAATCTAGGTGCCTACGTCAGGAGTATGGAAGTTGTGAGGTGTGAATATCCCTCTCAGTTATAATCCATCCATATTAGCTGCTGCTGTCCTCCTCCAAAAAAGGGGTGCTTTTTTCCCAGTTCCACAATATTTTTCTATCTATGGCAGGAAAATGTGTAAGAAGATAGCGTGAAGATTTCATTATCTCCCTGCCTGTAATTATGAGAAAGAGTAACTTTCTTGAGAATCTTTGCTCTTTTCCCTCCTCTGCTTCCCAGCAGCCTACAATGTAAGGTATCCCTTCCAAGGAATTAGTGAGCCATATTTCAACAGGAACACGTGTGGAACAATCTGAGAAAGAAACTGGGAAAAAAACTATTTAACGTGTTAATGAGCTTCTCCATCAAATGTTCAAATAACCTTGGAAAAATTCCAAAGGTTTTCTGTATAGGCATCTGCAGTATTAGTCATGTTTCCTGAATGCCAGTGAACTAGTTACTCAAATAAGGTGCATAACATAGAAAATTTGTAATTTTTGCGTTCAAATTGGGATGGGTTTGGAATTAATCTATCTTCAGCATTTAATTATTCTTACAAAATTTCCATGCGAATACAGTTTCCATTGATAACTCTCTTACAATAAAAGGAATTCACTAGCAAAACACTGCAGGAAAACAACCTTAAATCAAGAAAAACCACTCACAGTTCTCAAGGGCTACTGGATTTGAAATGTTACTCTTGTCAATCATATGTTCAGATACGACTGCAGAGAATTCAATGTTACCCACATTTAAAATGGCAGCCAGGACACTGTATACACTTCCAAGTTCCTGAAAAGTATATTAAAAAAGATACAATACTTAATAGCCAGATAGATTTGTCACTTGGGTTTATGCGATGGGCACGTGTGTGTGTTGTTTCCTGTTGTCTGCCACATGCCCACTACTTTTAGTATTACTGTTCTCAGCAGTTATTCCCTGTTCCATACTCAGCATACTCTTTCAAGTGTAAGACACCCAAAGAGGGCAAGACAAATGATAGCCTAATCTCTCTTCCATGCTTGTCAACAGGACAGGATTGACATGGAGTATGGGATGTACAAAACAGTGGTGAATATAATCCTCTTACACATTCAGAGGTTATTTATATACACTCTTTGTTGTGTTTGCAGGCACAACTCTATCTAAAAACGTAATACCTATATCAACAAAAATATAAAAAAATCTCCATCTATGTTTCTTGGATCACAGAAACAAAAGTACTCCAAATAATAGGTCTGCAATGGCTCCTACCAATGTCATCAGAAAAAGTTTCCCTGGGAGAAGAGTGAAAACTCGCATCTCTGATTTGGCAGAACACTTTACCCTTCAAAATGTCAGTTAGGCACTGTGTATTCACCAAGCACTTCACTATGGATTTTACTTAAACATACTTAGATTTCAAATTACTGAGTAGGTTTTGAAGAGGGATTCTGCTTTGGAAAAAAGACTAATAGTAGTCTGAACAGTGAAGTGATATATACAGTAAATTATTTTAAGTACGTACATATGACAAATAAAATCACATTTTCAATTAATGAAATGATGCTTTCCTTGCAAGTTTGACTTAGATTTGAACTGTGAAGTTTCATCTGAACTGTGACTGTTTATCAGTATACTTGATGATCCCTGGCTGTTTTCTACTCAGAAATGCTGAGGTGTTCCTGCAAAAGCAAACTAGGTATTAAGCTAGGAATCTGTGATACTATGTATTTTGAGGCATGTAGTAATAGGGTATTTTATAAAAAACAGGTTTATAAGTTTTATAGTAGTTTTATAAAAACAGTTGTGTACGTTTGATTGGTATTTCATAACAATTGGCTTTTCATAATTGCATTGCATTTTATCCCCAGTATTTATTAGTTTGCTGGTACCATGTCAAGCATCACTGACTCAGATAAAACCCTTAATTGTTCTAGAATACTTGATCTTGTTTTCAACACTTGCAGAAGTTAATCTAGCAGTTAATAAATTAATTATTCCAGTGACAGTAAGACAAACTAGATAAGCTCACTCTAAAAAATTATGCTCAGGATAATTGGCACACAGCTTATCTAGGTTTTTAGCAATTGTTCTCACTTTAAGCTTAGGGACACAGATGAAATGCAAAGAAATGGATAGCTTAACTTCTGCCATTATGCTGTACAGTACATATAGCTGCTGACATTTGTGCCCTTTTCCAGTGTGTTTGAAATCTGGCTTAATCTGTCTCATACAGCATGATTATTGTTCACCTCAGGCAGTCCTTTCCTATTATTTTTGCCACGCAGCCTGAAATAAAACAGTGTGATTTTAAGATAGGGAGTACTGTCAAGAGTTACTATTAAAGCCTGCCAGTCAGATAAAAACAAATTTCAAAGAAATAAGGCCTTGTTTAGGCCTCAGTTTTAATTGGAGAAGAGAAGATGTTCTGTCCAAGGTTTTCTGCTAATAAAACATGGAGCATGCTTATATAGACCCTCCTCTGTGCACTGGGATAAACCTCAAATCTTAAGGCTGCATTACTAAAAAGCAAACTTGGAAAAGGAACTAATTCTCTTACAGTATCTTTTTCTCACTGAACATAAATTGTCTCTGCACACGCATCCTGTATCGGAACATCAGTGTGCCAAGAAGACTCCTTTGTTCCTTGGCTCTTGCAAACACAGCCTCAGACAGGCTAATTCACCCTGTGGAGAATGTAAGATAGGCTAACAGGGATGGGGCTCTCACATAACCTCAGTTAGACTGCCTATGGTACTCAAGCAGCTTCTGAAACTCTGGGGCTTCTACAGATAGATAATTCATCCCAGATTCAGCTCACAGTGGATTGTTGAGTTAATCAAGTGAAGAGCCGTGCTAGAACTACACAATGGGGCCAGTGACCTAGCTCTAACTGGATCTTCAATATATAAGGAAGGTCTCTTTTGGATGATCAAAATTATTGTTTCCATCCATCCGAGTGAACAAAAGAACCAGGAAGAAAAAAAAAATTATGCTTTGCACAGTATAAACTGGACTTAAGAAGGTTTCTGGTGCTGTGACAAAACTGCTATCTGTGCTGAACTCTGCATATCCTTCCACACTGCTTCTGGAAAGGCAAAAGTACAGGCGTGAAAGGATGTGATAGAACAGGTGTCATATTAATAAGTGCAGTTGTGAATAAGCATGTGGAGGTGAAGGAGACTGTGAACTCCACAGCTACTACTACTTATTGCAAAATTAGTATGGAGAAACAGAATAAGTGAATAGATCTGTTCTGCTAGCTCTTCAAATATTTACATTGAGGGAAGCCAGAAATATTCAACACAAGTGAGTAATTTTCTGTGAAAAGCCCTTTACAACATGCAATTTGGTCAAAAAAATTAAAACATACATCCATTCTAGAGCTATATAGCACTAGAGCTATATTTCACAGATACTATATGGATCATACTCCTACTATCATTTATGATAAAGTCAGTGGTAAACTATCGCCGTGATGCACCACTTCTCCTAAGAACAGAGAACTAGGGTGCAGGCTGGGGTTTCCTTCCCTTCCATCCCACCTTATAAATCTAGAGGCCTGTTTTTATTTTAATTATACCAAAGACAGCCTGAGGAGAGGGGTTTAATGGCCAGCAGAGCAATGATAGGTGATCATAAAGAAAGAATGGGTTCAGCTAATGTTTAGTGATGAGGTTCACTTCAAAGGGATGTAAAAACTTAATTCAACTTTACCCCTGGAGTTGTGAAAATGTATTGAGTCCATCAAAACTCAGATCAACTCAATGAGTTTTTAGAACTCTCACCATAGACTTCATCTTAAAACAGGGATGAGTCCCATATTCCCAGGACTAAAATTATAGCCTAATAAATAGTTACAACATCATTTTCTATGCATTTAATTTGCAAAAGCCTTTTTTTCCCCCCGATTACTCAGCTGTGCTGTGTTCACTGATTTCAAAGTCTTGTTGGCTAATACCATTTTATTAGTTTATCAATGCCTTGAAACCTTAAAAATTTAAAATGTGGTAATATAACAGTAAGTTGATCATGCAATATCCTAAAACATACACCCACTACTGCTAAAGGAAGAAAATAACAAGCAAGTTTATTTGAATGCTTTATATAAGTTTTTTCCTAATTAAGGTAGCCAATAAAGTTCACAAAAAAACCTATTACCAACACTCACCTCCAATGTAAAACCAATGACTTTGAAGCACTGTTCAATTAATTCAAACTGGGACTTATAAAAGCTATTGTTCATGAAATCTTGCACTATTCTGAAATGTTCATTTTGCAGATATCTGAAAGAGTTGAGGGATACAGAGTTAGAATGTAAATGAGGTTGCGAATTCAACACTGCATTTCTTAGTAACCAATTTATGTAAAAATAAACTGCATTACCTGGGAGGTCTATATTCTGGCAGTTTATAATGTGCCAGTTTTTTCTTTTCTGCCAGACCAGCATAAATATAATAAAAAATATGGAAATTTTTCTCTCCTCTGAAACAACAGAAACAACAAACTGGTTTAGTAACGTAACAATTTTACATTTACTGATGACATACAAGCTATTATTAAATCTTATTCTAATAACAGGCAAGGCTCATGTAAACTGACAGAGGACTCTGAAAGAAGCTTTATTACACAAGTTTCCGTGAAGAACACCCTTTCTGTGCCATTGTGTGTTTGTTCTGAAGCTACCAGGGGAGCCGCTTGGTGCTACAAGCAGCTAAATGCTGCTCTGCCTTTGATGCAATTGGTAGATGCTTGGTGAGATCTTGCATGTTGCTCACCCACCCACATTCAATGGGCTGCTTAACCTCCAGTCATCTAAAAAAATCTCACCATGGGAGAGCTATACACTCCCGATTCACTGATTCCAGTATGTTTGCTGTGTCCTTTAGTCCTGAACCAAGAAAGCACGTAAGCAGACATTCGGCAAAGGGCCTTATGACTTAGCATGCTTTGCTTAAAAGGTAGGTGCCCAAACCCAGAACGGAGGTTTATTTGCACATCTAAGCTTCCTGTACACCTTAAAAGGAAGAACAGGATGCTTAGGTGGAAACTTGCAACCACCACTGAACCCTGAGTTGGCCAAGGCCGTCACTGGAAATGGCAAAAAGGAATTGTGTTCAAACCCCTGGTTTCTGCATGGGGCATGTGTCTCAGGAGCACCATTACATGCTTCTGTGAAGCCCAGTGCACTCCTTTCTGCATGGAGGTGCTTAGACCAGAGTCCAGTGTCAACTTAGTTTGTATATTTTACTGTGGACAGTCAGTAGAAGAAAATGAGATCAATTTAAGGAGTAGGAGCAGATCCTTTATCTTCCTCCTCAGTGTCTTAACCGTTACATTGCACAGCCATGCTTTACACGCTCTGTGAAAGTTCAGTGTCCTGATGGCTTGTATATTCTCTTGGAAAGGTAGGGGAACCTGAAGGTTCAAACCCTTCTGCCTTGAAATGGGTCTGGAACTTAAGTCTCCCATTTTCTTGGTAATCAGTCACTGCAAAAAGCCATTCCTAGCTTTCCATGTGAGTTTGGGAGTCATGTTCTCCCAGAAGAGCAGAACAGATTGCCCTTGTAATGCAGGTACCTGAATGCCAGTTCTCTGCCCTGGCACGGCCGTATCGACCAGCCACACAGAGAGCTCACTTGACACAAACAGCTTCAGGCACGCTTGGAAGTTCATGCCTCAGAATTTAACCTCTTACAGTGGCTCTCATGCTAAGCAGCTCAGTGGCATGTTCTTGTGAATTCAGACCCCTAAACTCCTACCTAAACAGCACCTGAGGCATGTAAATGCTTTGCCAACTTCCTGTCTCAGCATGTGGCTAGATACAGATACAAACTGACAGCCACAGAAAAAAAACTATGAAAAGGTAGGAAATAAAATGGTATTTTAAGGAAAAAGCTGATTTTATTCTGAAAAACCAGTTTCTGTGCTTATGATGAATAGGGAAAAACCCCTGTAATTTCATAAAATTGCCTCTAACTTTCAATTGTTTATTGAAACCTTCCCAGTGATGCTTAAATGTTCTTCATGTCATACACCTACAACGGGCAACAAGGTCATGCAGAAACACAAAAAGACTAAAAGTGAGTACGATATTAGGAAAAGGAAAAATTTAAATCAGTGACATCCACTGTCTCAAACTCGTGTGTTTCCTATCGTTACTATGGCAGAAATAGTTGCCAAAATAGTGTTCATCTGGATGTGCTATATATTAGGACAGAAAATATATGCCAGTAATTTAAATTAAGTGGAAATGCCATTTAATTTTTCTGTAGTTTTGTATTATGATACACACACACAAAACAGAGATGGATCTGTTCTGCATTTCATCCATAAGCTTTTATAACTAAATCCTACTAGATGCTCCAAAAAAGTAAACAAGCACTTTGCAAACAAACAAACAAATCTACAATACCAGAGGAAATGTAGAGGAATTAAATCCAAGTAATATACTTAATACAATATTTCAAACTTCCAAAAATAAATTTGTAACTGAACTATAAGAAAGTTTTTACTTCTTTACACATTCTGATACACTTCATATATACACATACGCATTTTTATGAGATTTGTTTAAATAACCCAGGAGGCAATGCAAAAAAAAAAAAAGTCAGTAATTTTCAGCTAGCTTACAGATTTGTAAGCTATTTATATATCATTTATAAGAAAAAAATCCCAGTACCTTATTCATCTTCATGATTTGATTCAAGATAATTTCCTGCATTATAAGTCTACTGTGTAACTCCCAAAGTAGGTCAAATATGGTTTTTATACTTACACTGCCTGGTGGACAACTCTGGATTTTTCAAGAAGATACTCTGAAATCTGAGCTCCTACAACAGTGCCACCACAAGTGAATTTCATTTCCAGATATTTTCCAAATCTGCTGGAGTTATCATTGATGATAGTGCCTGCATTTCCAAATGCCTCTACAAGGTTATTCACCTGGAGGATCTTCTCCTGTAGAGTCCTGTTATTAGCCTGGATATGAAAAAGATATTGCTTAAAATTATCAGTCATCGCTGTGCTGGTGTTGGCTGGGCTACAGTTAATGTTCTTCAGAATAGCTGGCATAGGGCTTTGTTTTGGCTGGAAACATCGTTGATAGCACAGGGATGTTTTTGTTACTGCAATCTGGTTGTAGAAGGAGGTGAAAAGCTAGAAGAGGATTTCATTTAGTACAGCTTGGGTGATTTGAAGACACTCAGTTAAACAAGGGACAGACTAAGTCACCGCCCTCAGTTCAGTGGGTACTTCCCTGCAGAATCCCCAAAATATTTTCAAGTGACTCTAGTTCAGGAGAGAGAAAGCGTAGATAGATCAGCTTCATCTTCCAATCTTTCTTTGGAAAATGTATTACAGTCTTGTCCCCTTACCAATGCCCTGTCCATTGGTACAGTCAATCAGGCCTAAGATAGCAAAGCCTAACAGAGGCTCCCCCTTTGAAACGTACCTTGCCCAGGACAGTGAGCTGCGAAACCAGAAGATGAGCACTTTGCGTCTTGCCAGCTCCACTTTCTCCAGAAATAACGATACACTGCAGAGAAGAGGAGCATGACTCTGAGCTCATTACATATCTCCCTGTCTAGCACAGGATATAATTAAAGATACTTCATCTTTACCTGATCTGAGTTGTATGTCACCATGGACTGATAACCTATGTCAGCAACAGCAAAAATATGAGGAGGGTTAGCAGTCCGTTTGGCTCCAATATACAGTTTGGAATGCTAAATGTAAGAAAAATGAAAACATTATCAGTGTCCCTTAACAATTTTTTTGTACAATCTTAACAGAGTATATGGTTTTTTTTCAGATTAGTGTACAGCATGATGAGGTTACAAGCAGTGGTATTTCCTGAGTGAGCTGTTACTGCACTTGCTATACCATGAATCTGTATCTACTTAGTCCTAAAAGAACTGCTAAAAGAGATGAAGTACAATTTTGTATGGTATCAGTTCTGATTATGCTATAAAACTCAAATTATTAGGAGAAAAATGGATGTTACCAGACACAAAGGACCAACTTAAAATTTCATTTTATTTGCACTTCACATCCTCTTAATATTTCTGCATGATACTGATATTAAAACTTAGTATCTTTTCTGTACCTGCAGTAATTGATAAAGAGTAATGGCAAATTACCGTATGACTGGACTTTCATATCTGTCTTCTTTTGTATAATGGGGAGGCAAATTCACAAAAGTTAAAATTTGACAGGACTGCTTTGTAAACTACCTGCTCAGTTAAACAGCTATGACTTTCCCAGCTGCCTTGGGAGAGAATGCCCCCAACTCCTACCTCCAGCCATTTGGTTCAGTACAGAAGTTCTCCCTGGCAAGTGGAGGGGAAGAAATGCTCCCTCCCATGAAGACAGGTAAGATTCACCTGAATAAATGCACTCATCTGGACAGATATTACTTCTGAACTGGCTGCTATGGGCAGCTAGAGCCTTTACACTCTGTTGGGTTCCAGGCAACAAACCTCACGAAGTTTAGCACAACTGATCTCATCATAGAGTGAAGGTTGAAAGTCACTAGAAGAACAATGACCTCAAAAATGCTATTTTAATCTATCGATTAAAATGGATTACTTGCTCAGATATAGCTGTAGCACTTGAGACATGATATAGACATGAGCTACACTGTACATGTAAAGATACTGGACACATTTTTTTACAGTTACTCATTTCTGTGCTGAAATTCAGCACATGATTAGGGTGTGTGTCAATGTGCACTTGAAGGGACAATTGTATTGGTAATTCTGCTTTTCAGAGTGAACTGAAGTAAGCGTCAAGAATGGTCTTAACTTTTAACACGAATTTTCATATTTGAATGGAAAGCACTGCTAGTGGAAAAGAACCAAACCTAGACTTTCACACCTGTGAAGAATAAATGTCTATGTTCCGAAATGGATTAACAGCGATGAGAATGTCTCCAACGTATGTGTAGATCTGATCCTTGGCATAACTCTTCTGCAACTGTTCTGTTACTGTATTCTGATGGAGAAAGACAGGAAGATTGAATCACAGGGGGAAAAAAGAATATTAAGGAAATGTATAAGATATTTCTATAGTTACAATGAGTGAGTAGGAGAGAGAAGGAATGTATTAATGGTCAGAAATACAATCGATCTTGATCAAAAGTGAGTAATACTTTCAAAGACCCTAGTATTCATGATTTCTTGTGCCCAAATTCACTGTGACCAATATATACTTAAAAATACCCAAGTGGCTGCAGAAAAATAATTTTATACTTGTTTTAATTCAGTTAATCAAAGGTTCCCATGAAACAGTCTTGTCAATTTCTAACACTACAGCTTCACGTAACTCATCAAGGAAGAGTCATAAGCTTGAATTCAGATTGATTATAAGCTTCATGGAAAAAGAGGAAAACCAGCCTTAACAGCATAAGTCTATTCCCAATTAAAAAAATGCTTAAATATGAGCTTTGTGCAGTAGGTGAAGTCTGGATTATCCCAGTCAATATTAAAACATTAAGCTACTCTAACCAAGCTCTTAGACAATGGAAGATGTCCTGTGGGCTGTCAGCATTATGTAGTTTACCAGCTCAAGAGCCACACTGAGTATTCTGGACTGATGAAGATGCCCTATACCAGAGAAGTTTTACAGATAAAAGAATGTGAACTGTAGTCTATGTACAGCCTGGCAGAGGAAGAATGACTTTGTTTACAACAACTGATGGCCTCTAAGACCTGCAGATAATGTGCTGTGGCCTGCTTCTTATTTCTGGTTTTGAAGCTTAAAGTTTTAAACACAACACACTTTCCTCCTCTCTTATGAATGTTCCCCTCCTCCTAGTGGACTCATTTTCAAATTTTGACAAACCAGTGAGATTTGTATCAATAATTTTGTCAGAAGTTCACAATAAAGCATTGATAGATCAGAGTCTCAGATGACATAAACCTCAATGCATCTTCACACCAAAGTAAGTCGGTGAGAACCCAGCCTAAGAGAGTATAGCAAGCTAGTTTGAGACAACACTAGATAACCAAGCAACAGGGGAGAAGGTCCTTGTCCTTGGACCTGCACCAATTTCAGGTTAACGCATCCCTACAAACTAGATATCTAGCTGAAAAAAAAAATAGATCAATATAAACCCTGTTAAGCAAATGGTGCTACAATACTGCTCAGTCTGAGGCTCTGACTGCAGAGGGTGTTTTAGCACTGAGTTGGAACCATTCCCGACACAGCAAATTTCATCAATAACATTCTGCATAAACTGGCAAAAGGCCATTGTACACTTACACATTTGAAGCGTGACAACATAGTTGAACTGGAAAATCAGCAGCACACCATTGTGTTTTATTACCTGATTACTCCTCTTTGGAAAAACATGAAAATGGAGGTTCTTACCTCATCCAGAACTTCCAAGGTTGCTAAATCATCTACCTCTTCCTGGTTTGAAACTAGTGACTTACTGTAGTTCCCTTTCTTTGTATGAATACGTTCAAACCTAGAAAAGAAAGACACGCAGTTTCCTGATGCAGGGAAACATAGAGCAGATCTTTCACCTGTAACCAACTTGAAGGCAAGTCAGCCAAAACATCCCAGCTTTCCATTGTTCTGAATTCAAACACACGAATAACAGGACAGGATATAATTTTTTAGTACAGCAGACCTGTACTCGATGATTCAAAACATATGGTCTGATCCCACAACAGACACCATGAAAACCATTTTCATTGTACAGATCCCTGCTTGATCACACTACTACATCAGCTGCAGGACGTGACCTATGCAGCCCACAAAGAAAAGAAAATATTTATAAAGCATATAACAGTCACTAACTCTGGCACCTAACTGCAAAAAGAAAAATGACCCAGATAAACATGATGGATAGGACAAAACCAGGGGTGTATGATGAGATAGTATGGCAAGGATGATGCAGACAGTATTCTGGATGGAAATATTTTTAGCTTAGTAGTGACAGTGCTATAAAGCCTGGCTGAGATGGTCACACAGTAAGGTGTTACAGAACCACTGCAGTATGTGAAATACATCCTGATCAAGAATAATTTTCTTGGACTCTACAGGAAAAAAAAAATGTACAAAATGAGGAAACATTTTCAATTCTTTCTTCTTATCAGGGTTAGACTTCAATTAACTTTGTCTTAAAAAGATTTTTTTTTCTCTTTTAATCAAAACAAAGAAAACGTTATGCAGTCTTACAGAAATCAGAAAGAAAATTCCCAGAGACTTGGATCATTCTCAGTCCAAGAGAAAAGGCATTGCTAAACAAAGCAAAACCATCAGAAAATGCAAGGTTTACAACCCACATTAGTTATACTAGCTTTAGGAGATGGGGGCAAGTCATGGAAAGGGAAACTGGATACATAACAGCAAGAGTTCACAAACTAATTCAAGCTCGGATGTGCAATACAGTATAAACACAAAAAGGCTACCAAATAAATCAGATCTCCTGACATGACCTCACTCCCCTTGATATTACAGGTAGGAAGGCATCTCTCAAGCACATAGAACATACACTTTGGTCAACTGAGACAGCAGGAAGAGTGTGTTGCATAAAACACAATCACTCTTTACCTTGATCCATCCTTTATTTAATGTTGACATTTGGACATACAACATGAGTAAAAGCAGACAGGTATTTTCTACCCAAAAATTTGAACATACAGTGAACAGAGGATAAGAGAAAGAGGCCACTTGCAGCAAAATGGAAAGTCAAAATGAATAAACATCATGCTGATGGGACAAGCTAAGAGTCTGCTGAACTCCCACAGTAAGATTTACTGCAGAATTTAATGGGCGGTAATGGCTCCACGAACATAACCTATTCCAGAGGTGCTACTGCAGGTCACACAGGCTGTGTGCTGATGTGGGATGCAGGTGCAGGAAGTCAAGCAGGCACCCTCTTGGCATTAGTTACTGACTGCCAGGCCTGAGAGGGTGCTGCAAGAAATGGGCAAATTGTGAGTGCAATCAAGATCTGAATGGCGGAAGCACAGGCATGAGTGCACTTCATCTAGCACTTCTTCCCATTTCTCTTGTCTATTATGATCCCTGAGGGTGACAGAATGTTTTATCCTCACCCAGGTGCCAGTAATGGAGCAGTTTCTTCCTCCCTTAGGCAGGTGCCAGCTACCACTAAAGTCTTTCCATTGTTCATAGCGCAAAGGCAGGAGCTTCACACACCCACCAGAGTTGACTAATTCTGCAACTTTAATATCAAGACACAAACACGTAAGACAAGAGTCAGCATAGTCGCCATGCCAATATCGCGGTCCAATACCCGGTGTGGAGGCTAAGTGACCAGGAAGCACAATGACCAGTATGGATCAACAGGATCTGCGTTGCCCTAATGGAAGAGAGGGACCAAGTCTTGCCAGTTTTACACACAGGTATTTTGCAGATTACTCCCAAACTGTCGTTCAGACTCTGGTCTTAGGGTCTGGTGTGAACCAATCACACCTCTTCTAAAACCGATCTCTTTCCTTTCCTTTGGAACCCATTTGTAACACGAGAGCTGTCCTGGTAATACTGTCCTTGCAATAACACTGTGAGACAATTTTTGGTTGTATGTACCCCCAGGTTGTATTAAACAGGATGTGGTAATATTAAGATTTAAATTAACCTGCATGGTCTGCTGCTGCTTGATTTGCATTTCCCAGCTAAAGGATATTACTGCATTCAAAGCCAGAGGTGCAGGGAAATCCTACACCCTCAGTAACCCTGATCCTGTTTATACTTCAACAGTTCCAGCTGAAAATTTAAATTTGGACAGGTGTAACAATTTCTCCTTTGTTCCTGCATGCAGGTCATTTTGTGTCCAAAGGACGCATAAGCATGCTTTGAGAAAGACCTATCAACATGGACATGAGGGAAAGATGTGGGAACTGCAGGACTATGACAAGCTCTGCTGTTCTGTTTTTCCATTGCCAAAGGAAGACTCAAAACAAGACATCTGTCAAGTTATGTTTTCCAATTCTAGTGGAATTGTTACACACCAAATACACTTTTTTTTAACGTTAGTGCGTATCAGTGGGAGGGTGGTGTTTCCCAAGATTTGTTTCCATTTACCATTTTTCATTTAATGTAAGAAGTTAATAAGTGCTCTGTAGGAAGGGAAGGGAATGCTCCAGTCATGGAGACTTTTCTATTTTTTTTTCCTTTAAGGAAATGATCTCTATTTATGCCAGGGAAGTTTAATTACATAAAATTGATTCTCCTGTAATCCTCTTCAGCTGACATTATGAGAACACTAGTGCTTGTTAAACCAGATTATATTCTCCATTCTCAAAAGCACAGCAGAGCGGCAGATTTGCAGAACACAATATCTTTCTGCTTTGCTGTCAAAGGGCAGAGACCCCTCAAGGGCAGTTATACTGCCTCACTTGCTAAAACTCCAACCACTTAAAAAAACCACATCGGTGCTGTTGACATCAATGCTGAAATTTCATTATGTCATGCACATAGACATTGTGAACTGAAATAACCACGTTTCTTTGTTCTGTTCAGAAATTATTTGTTGGAGGCATTAAATCTTACAGCCATGCTCGACAAGCAATTCAAGCAGCTAAAGGCCAAAAACATCAACCCAGAATGGACAAGAAAATGAGTCAAGGCAGCATTGTTTCTGTGCATCCTCCTTCACACCCCCCTGCTTATCTTTCAAGATTCAGTTAAATCAAAATAAGGCAACTGCAGTTTTTTCTTTTTCAAATTGTCAGAATGTATTTAAAAGATTTCTGATAGTTCCAAAAATACCATGAAAAGGGAAGTGTGACTCATGATGCCCTGTTGAACTCTCTGCCTAAACTGGTTGGAGAATCATCTACAGACTAAGAAGTGACAGGAAAAGGGCTGGCCTTTGTCTGGGTGTAAGGAAGAAACTAAAATAGTCAAGTTTTCTGTAAGGTGAAGGTGGGAACAGCTGTATACCTCCCAGCAGTTACAATCAGCATTAAAAATGACAAAGGGAAAAGAATCAACACTGAGAAACCTGTACAGGATCTGTCATTGCTGGTGATTCTATTACTCCGGAGGCTGCATGGAGAAATATTAAGTTACACTTAAAAAAACTTTCCCTTCAACAAACGCATCTGCTGAAATACACTTAAATAAAACTATAGTCTTATATCTATGCAAACCCTGTACCTGAATTAAGAAAAGTCTATTGATAGATTCCAGCTGCGTCTGCACAATGTTTTGCAGACAAACCTGTGCTCCCTCTATGTTTAAATAATTGCACAGCATTGGCTGCAGTCTCAAGGAGCTGTGCTCAAGCTTATGCAATGTTGCTGACAGCAGAATACTGCCCAGCAGAGGTACAGGGCTTTGGATTCAGAGGTGGCCCATGTCGAGCCAGCTGGGTCACATCCTGCTCCGCACAATCCGTTTGCCAAACTCCGTGCTGGTTTACTGTGCCCTGCGAAAAACTGCATGCCCTGCAGATTATCAGTTGTTCCTAACAGGCTCACAAAATGGCTGTATCCTCAGACAAATTTTGGGGAAAAATATGTCTTCTTAACTGAGCCAACCAGAAATCTCTAAAAGGACTCTTTGGGATTAGTTCTTTATTGCGCTCGTGCGTCAGGCCCGTGCTCTATGATGAGAAATATACTGAAAAGATGAAGGGGAAGCTCCAAAAGTGAGTGGTGCCTGGTGAGGCAGCCCATCTTCGGGAGAAATTAGTTGCTGAGCAAGTGGACTGACACAACAGTAAAGCAGCAGTCGCAGAGCACTACTCCCAGGGAGTCCTGAATGCAGGAGGAACTTCTCTCTCCTGTTTTGCCTCAGGAGTTAAACTAGTCTCTATTCAGGCATTGCTGTTGCCCATTGTATTGTACAAAAGGAGATTGTAACCGCATTCTTATTCTGCTATAGAGCTGTGTATTAGCTAAAAGCATATGGGACTGGAGATCTGCTTATTCCAAGGCCTGTGTTGTCAGAAACCCTCTATTGCTTCTACAACCTGAGAGCAGTTCGCAGTATAGTCATCCCACATAGGAATGTCCTAAGTGCAGGAATACATACTCCTTGTTGGTACAGCAAACCACAGTGAGTTACAGGAGAGGAAGAAGTGGCTTGAAGTGCTCTAGGATTTGACTGGAATCAAGCACAAGTACAGGCTGGG
>NW_010227162.1:0-3044 GCF_000690775.1 Eurypyga helias
CGGCATCGTGCGCCCCTTTCCGTCACGCTCCGGGTGCAGCGAGCCTGACGGGAGAGCCCTGAAACCTGCCCAGCCCTCCCGCCATCAGCCCCCGTGCCTGGCGCCGATTCTGCGGCCCGGGCCTGTCCCAGCGCCAGGAAAAAAGTCCCCGACAACCTACGTTGGTAGGTTGGTGGAAGGTCGTAGCATGACAAAACACGCCTGGATGTGCCCAGGACACCTCCAGAACCACAGGCCGCATGCCGAAGCTCAAGTCCCTGTTGGAGCACATCAGGTGCTCAGAGCTGCCTCATCATACGGCCGTAGGAGTGCGTGTATTTATTTTCTAATGCTGGTCCTGTTGCGAGGAAGCGTGCAACTCTGCCCCAAAATGAGCAACAGTTGTGGTGTGCGGTGAAGACTGGGTGAGCAACACGGTACCTAAGAAGTTACGGCGTTAGTGCCCATGCAGAGAAGCCTGACATACGCACGTAGGATTCCTTCCAAAATGAGAGGTGGTGTTAAGACTCGTGGCGTGCACAAAGGTCGCTGACATTTTGCGATAGGTTCAAGTACAAAGCAATCGGGTACCACAAAATGAACTCCAGAGATTTGAAGAGTCTCTGAGGAAAAAAGAAAGGTACAATCAAGCACTCACTCTGTAAGGCAAATTACTTATTAAAAACAGATCCACCAAGACAGTAGCGGAAATAGGCAGTTTGCAGTGTGTTGGCGTGCAGCAAATAACTGATACAAATCTGTATTCCCCAAGAGCCTTAATTCCCCAAATAATCCGAATATATGAAATATGCCCTATGATGTACCGTATTATCCTGTGCTAACAGGCTCAGTTTCAAGGATGCAACTACGAAGAAACGGTTCCATTTACCAATTAACATCACCAGCGCCATTAAACATTCCCGAGTTTAACTACGCACGCAGCTGCAAAAGGCAGACGTATCTTCCTCCGGTCACGCGCAGTGGAAATTTCCCGGCACCGCAAAACCTCTGGGCAGCAGGAGAGCGCATGGAGCGGCCTTCACAGCCTCCATCCAAGCGGGAAGGCAGGTCTTCTGTGACAGCTGGCAGGGAGAAAAACCAACCTGAGTCTTCTTGCCATCAATCCCTTTTTTGTCCTTGCCTCCATCGTACCTCAGGAAAGCTGAGAAAGTACCACTTTTTAAATGCATTAAGGACAGAAACAGTTGTTCAGGGTTTTTTTCTAGTGGAGGAGCCTTTTATCGATTCAGCAGTCCTTAATCGATGTTACGGTTCCCTGCTATAAAAAGCCGTTGTTTTGGTGTCTCACTGCCAATTACATCGACAGCAGAACAGCTAATAACAGATGCTGCAGTTTTTAATATTAACGCATCGCCGCTTCGCAACCGTTTTGTTCCAACAGGGGAAGTTGGGGAGGATTTGAGAGCGGCCCGAGAGTGCTTAACTATCGCTGGATCAGGAAGCGCTGCAGCAGCAGCGTCGGCGTGCTCTCTGTGTGACAGAAATCACCCCCGCGGTGACACTGGCGTCTTATTTTAAGCTTGAGTCAACTCGGTGAAGTAAGCAGGATTGCCTGCACCTGCAGAACGAAGCCTGCTTTCGGGAGGGGAGCTGTTTGACGCAAAGCAAATAGGAAAATTGAAGTATCAGGACTGGCCCATGGGACAAAACCCTGGCAAGACGTGATATTACCGAGGTGAATTTCCTGAATTTCCCTGGTATCGTAGAGCGGAGGCAATTTTCATCCAGCCCTTTGCGTGCGGAAGCGGAAGCACCGTCCTGGCGGCACCGTCCTTGGCACCAGCCAGAAGATAAGCGCCCTCACGTTCATTTTCACCGATGAGCAAACCTCGCGTTCGGCGCTGGGGAGGAAGACATCCAGGCTACGTGGCGGCTTGTCACGCAGGGCGCAGAAAGCAGCGGTTTGCGCCGGCGGACGGGAGGCATTTTTCTACGTTTGAAAACGTAGCTGCGAAAGCCGACGGACACCCCGGGCTGGGGTGGAGCGCTGTATCTATGCCACTCGCTGTTCTGCTCCTCCTGGTGTTTACCTTCGCGCGCGCCGAGATGAGATCACACTATAAATAGAGGGCAAAGTCCACCCTCGCTCGAGTCTCAGGTTTGACACGATGATAAAGCGTGGGGCGGCGGGGGTTTCGGTTCTTTCAGCCTCCCCTGCTGTCAGCTGCGCTCTCCAGTGATGGGTGACGCTGGAGCAGTCACCCGCTGTTAGCCAGGGCACAAAAGAAAAGCGCTGGAAGTCCCCTGACCTCACTAAGCCCTTAGGGCAAGAGGTCAGTAGGGTTTGGGTAAAGTCCCTCCGTTTAACCCCTCAGTGACTGCGCCGGCCGTGCTGCCAGGGCTTCTCCCGCTTTCTGCCCCGCGGGTACCCTCGGCACGGCCGGGGATGCACGCGCCCCTGGGTGCTTCTGCCGGGCTGAACAAACCCGGAGCAACACCTGCTCCTCCCCGTTCAAAAGTGAACACTGCCGCGCTCCAGCGTTGGAAAGGTGATCTTTGAGTTACCTGTGGGAGCCCAAAGAGCAGCACTCATCTCTGCCACCGACAGAGCGCCGGAGAAACCACAGGGGCCCACTAGCAGGTGGGCAATGCCATTTGGAAAAGGGGTCCTGTCCCAAAAAGGGGACCGCAGGGCCTGGTCATGCCACTTGGCATCTCCGCCGGTGCCAGCGCAAAGCTCCTGCTGTGGTGACCAAAGCTTTGGTCATGTCCCATCACCACGGCGGCTGGTGTCCCACCGCAGTGCCCGGTGCCCCACCACGGTGCACAGTGTCCCAGTACGGTGCATGGTGCCCCAGCACAGTGCCCGGTGTCCCACCGCAGTGCCCGGTGTCCCAGCACGGTGCCCAGTGTCCCAGCACAGTGGCCAGCATCCCACCACAGTGCCCAGTGTCCCACTGCGGTGCCCGGCGTCCCACCGCGGTGCACGGTGCCCCACTGCAGTGCCTGGTGTCCTACCATGGTGGCCGGTGTCCCAACACGGTGCCCGGTGTCCCAGCATGGTGCCCGGCATCCCACTACGGAGCAGGGTGTCCCACCGCGCT
>NW_010227163.1:0-4342 GCF_000690775.1 Eurypyga helias
AACCATTCTGTGAATCTATGATTTTTCAGGCTTTTGTTGGGATTTTGACTTGGAATTTTTTTTTGTGTTTTTACATCTCAAGTTCATCCAAAGTTCATCATTTCCAATACTTTTTCAGGCTTTTGTTGGGATTTTGACTTGGAATTTTTTGTTTGTGTTTTTACAACATCTCAAGTTCATCCAAAGTTCATCCTTTCCAATACCATTTTGCTTGGCTTCTTAAGTTACTTTTGCTGATGCCTTTGTGACATTTAACATCATTTCAGCTGTGGTTGATATTCCAACCTTTTAAGCATTATTTATAGCAAGTTTTCCATCACAACCTCATCAATTCCTTTAAAATTTACTTTTGAATGAGTGTACTAATACATGTATGATGCTTTAAAAAGACAGCTATTGTAGAAGGAAGTTCCCTGCTTTTTGCTGCATTTTTCTCTGTGCAGAGCTGTATTCAAAGTGCAGCTTTAGTTCTATGGCTGCTAGACAGTGTCTCACCCTACTAACAATATGCTTTTCTCTGTGCATCAGCTACAATTACCTCTTGTGGATGTCCTTTGGTGGAATTTGGGCTCTGAATGCTTTTACAGTTTGGCAGAGGTTTTTGACTGAAGTTACCATCTCACTTCCCACTGTACAAGTTCATGTCTTCAGGGTTTTGTCTGCTGTTACAGGATCTTTGTTGGTACTATTGGAAAGAACAAAAGCTGTTGCAAGACTTTGTGTAAACAGAATTACTACCTGTAATGTTAACATACCATAGTTAATGCTTCATTTTAACATGCTCGTTACTGTTGCTTTAGGTCAGAGGTCCAGCTTAAAGTACTGGTATGAGAAGGAGTGGCTAAGTAATGGTCACATGCATGGCTTAGCATTTTTGGAAGAAAATTATTCCCACCAGAATGCCAAGAAGATAGTAGCCACTCATCAACTTCTTGGCGATGTACAGAGAGTGATAGAAGTACTGCATGGACTGCAGCTGAAGATGAGCATATTACAGTAAGAAGTATTTAAGTATCAGTCGGCATGTTCTCAATACAAATTAAGATTTCAAATAGTAGAAAAATAACCAGAAATTCAGACATACGTTTGTGCTTCTTTGTGGATATATAACAACATAGTTGGAATTGCTAACATGATCTTGGCTGCTTAAAAACTATTTCACTGTGTTGCGTGTAAATTAACTGTGCATAGAAGAGTTGGGAAAGTATGAAGGAAAGAGGGAGAAAACTAATAAAAGCAGCAGCTTTTCCTAATTTTCCTAAAACACCTAAATAGATCGAAGTAACAAGAAGAGGATAGCAGTATAACCTATGGCAGCATTTTTATAGGACTTGCCTTCTCTGTGCCAGTAATCCTAAATCATACCTTTTCCAGCAGAAGCCACATCTTTTGGTTCAGCATAATGGGTTCTGTTGTAGTCACCTTCAGCAACCTGCAGCAATTAATTTCTGTACAAAGATGATGACAGAAATGTATGAAAAAGCATTCTGTGATCACTGTAGAAATCTAACTTTCTGCATCTTTTCCGGTTTAAAGCCATCCTTGGGTTCTGATGACTGAAAAAATCTGCTTCTGACTCAAATCCAGCAGTTGTAAATTGAATTCCGATTACTAGTTGAGAAATTGCACAGTGGCAGCTATTTGGAAAGCAAAGCTTTTAGTGTTTCCAGCGTTCCTCAGGACCTTTTCCCTTAAACTGAACCTGTGGTAATGCAGTAGGGCCACTGGCAGTACTTGAAATGCTTCAAGCAATATTAACCTTTCCTTTAGCTATTCCTTTATGGAATCCTTTAGTCAGATCTATGAGTAGTCCCCTTCCTCTCTGGGGAGGGTGGAACGTAGATAGTGTCAGACCACTCCTTAAGCCTCTTCTGAAACAGCAAGACCAGATTGTGACACTGCAGTTGTAGATTGAGATTTGCGTAGCGTGGAGGCGTGGAGCACTGGGCACGTGGGGCTTGTTACAGACTTATTCCTTTCCTCTCCCATCCTGAAGCTGGTGTGATGACCTAATTAAAGATGAGGTGTGGTCCTGTTAGGATGGTCTTGTTAAAAGCTATAGCCCCTGGCTTAGAAGAATGATTATGTTGTTGCTGCAGATCTAGGGGAGAGGTGGTGAATTCACAGCTGCCTGAAAATACCAGGAGAGTGTTGCTCTGTGTTCCAAGGACGTGGTAAAAGATCGAGGTGACAGTGACAGCTTTGGTGGGAGGGAGAGCCAGCCTTGGGAAGGCAATAGTTAAAAGGTCGCTCAAGTATTAAGCATTCAATTTTCCATCCTTACGTAGCTGGTGCATCATCTTTCAGGTTTTTGTCTCCTGTAAAGTTGCCCTTTGCTGAGCAGAAAGTGCCTTTAGGCCTAGCATATTGGTAGGGTTGGAGCAGGAAGCTCTTGGCTTTCACTGTTTGAGGTGTGCTCAGGATTGCTACCCAGCACACCGCAGACGTGCCATCCCTGGAGGGAGAGGGGCTTGTGTAGGGTGGTCTGAGCAAGCCCTTGGCCATGGTACCAGCTGCAGGTGGTGCCCACAGATGCTGAGGAAACTTCAGCTACTGTAGAATGGGTTAGAAAGCAGTTGCTTTGGAAGTAAAGTGGTGGTGTTTTTTTGAGAGGTTTGGCTAAATGCTGGAAAAGCTGGGTCAGCTTAATGGAGTCATTCCATCTGCCTTTGTTTGCAAGGAGGCACAGAGTGGGGTTTTGGGGTAGACCCTCTCCTGGTGAATGCTGGTGCTTTCGGGTCAGGCTTTCCTTCTGCTAAAAAAGTGGATAAGCTGCCTACTTGAGGATAAGCAGAGTGGTTCTGCTTTGCTCTCCTTTTCACTGCTGTGTTAATGCCTGACAGACATATGGAAGAACAGTTTCAGTTACAATGCTCACTCTAATTTTTTGGATTTGTTATATCCATGTAAGAATCTGATACCTATAGCTGTTCCTGCTGTCGGAATAAATAATGTATTGGTCAATTTGAAAACATAAGAATTTTTATAAGAAGCAGGTGGGGGTACTATAGCATGTTGGTTTACTAGGCAGTAGTTTGCTCAGCATCTTGGGATTTAGAGGCAAGTTGAAGTTTTAAAGGAATTAATGAGTAAGTTCTACACCTCCACCTTAAGGCCCCAGTTGTTGCTGTTATTAGAGGGTTATAGAAGATCAATAGATGGATTTTTAAGTTTATTTTGGGGAACTGCAAGCTTAAAGTTTGATACTGAGTGTTCTGAGGAGGTTTTTTTTATTTTACTAGTGTTTAAAGTAGTTGAAATCTTAATTTAGCGTCAGTGTAATTAACTGTTTAAAATACTATTAAAAACATCCTAGCGAGAATGAGGTCATGCTTTAATAAATTGCAAATACTGAAGCAAAATGCTCCTCCAAGTGCAGCCTCTTTCTGCTGAAAAATTGAAAGTATCTATTTGAAACTTACTCAGGTTTTTTTTTCTTAATGCCAACACTTGGCCTATATACTGTGTTACAGCAATGAAAGTAGTGAGCCTAACAATGTAGGAAAATATGCAATTGAGGTCAGTGAAATGATATAACTTCAGAATATTTGGGTATTTTTTACTGACTACACTGGCAGAAGTATATAGGAGTTCAAATACTAGATTTCTTTACATAATAGGATAGTTTGCTCAGTCACTTTGAAGTTTAAATTTGGTTGGTGTTTTACTTTATGTTTGGACAGAAATAAAGAACATCCTGACCTAAAGCTTTGGTGTCATCCATGGAAGCACATTACAGTGGATGAAAAAATTCATACAAAACACATCATTCACACTGAGGAAAACTGTCATAAAGAGGAGACGGCAAGTTACCGAACTTGGAATGGGACAGTTGAGAAACCCTCAACCATTCCTTCTGTGGAGGAATCTTACATTACGAGTGAACACTGTTACCAGAAGCCTCGGGCCTACTACCCTGCGATAGAGCAGAGATTGGTTGTGGAAACAAGAGGTTCAGCCATGGACGATGGAGTGAATAGAATAAGGGAAAATGGAGATGATGCCCTGTCGGAGAGGCTTGGCTGGAATCTGGACCAAGAAATATGCAAGATGGAAAATGAATCCAAACATAATTATTCTAAGGTATTTGTATTAAAATAACCCTCTCCGCATGTAGGATGTGTTTGCCTGGCAAAGTGCAAAGCTCAACCCTTCTAATAGTATTTAGAATAAACACTAACAATGAGACAGAGAGAGAAAAAGGCAAGCCTGTGCGATACTACCAAATACCCTGGTATTCCAGCTTCTAGTTATTTCCATCTTGTTCCCATGTTTCTTTTAATAGTTACATTAACTAAATTGATTCCAGGTTCTTGAGGAAGCATTTCATGGTAGGGGAAGA
>NW_010227163.1:4373-5877 GCF_000690775.1 Eurypyga helias
CTAGCCTGAACTGATTCTTTAATAATCATCACCATTGAATAGTCCTGAATCTTCTTCCTACTGGAGCCACTCTAGTTTTATCTTTTCCACGCTCGGTTCTCATACTCAGCTCGATCAGGTCTATCATAGGTGTTTCTGCACCCCAGTGCAAGTTTTGCTTCATTTAGATAGTGACAAGTCATATGAAATATGGTCTGCCAGACCATATTTCTGAAAGATTTTCTGGCAGATTTTGCCTCTGCAAAACACTGATCTTCCCTTCTAGGTTAGAAGATGGTTTAGCTTTGATTTCATATGTATGTAAGCTATAATTTATGGTTCTTAACTTCTCTACCAAATCAATTATGTTATGTTTCCCAAAAGTCATGTGTTTCAGTTCTTCAGTCTTTCAGGAGCCTTTTTCTAAACCCTGTTGTGTTTCAGCAGAATGAAAAGTAGGGGAGTGGAATCAACACTGCTGGCAGCGCAGTCATGTTTTATAAGTGGCAGTAATTGTGGTGTGGTTTTGGGGATTTTTTTTTTTTAGATGCTTCAGTGAAATTTTTAGGAGAATTGAGATGAGATTCTCACGGGAGAAATCCCTTCGCACTGAAAAATCATTTGCTGTTTCATCGTTTACTTGATTGCTGTCATGTCAGAAATGGCTGTAGTGTTCCCTGGGCTGCAGAGTGCAGTATCTTCCAGCAGGAAGTTGGCAGGGAGCTAGCTACCTGTATATATATTCGCTTTTTGAAAATCAGATGCTTGCGAAGTACAAAGAATAGATCTTGGCAAAATACCTATAAAAGTCTCTCTGTGTTCAGATCCTCCCAAACTGCCTTCATATTTGTGTATGATCTCTTCTGTGTCCCTGTCCTTCGGTGGCCTAAGATCAGTTGAGCAGTTAGCCTGGGTAACTGTAAGGACCCAGACAGTCTGGCTAACCAATTCCACTTCACTGTAACAAATACTAATGTGTGCATTTCTGCTAGGTAAGAGAGTCTGTTGCTAAGAAAGTCTCTCCGGAGGGAGCTATTGAAATGAAATTGCTGGAAAAAGACAAAGAAGGAGTTGTGAACTCGCAGCTGCAATGGCAGCTTAATCTTTTAGCTCATGTGGAATCTCTGCAGGATGAAGTCATACACAGAATGGATTTCATCGAGAAGGAGCTAGATGGTAGGTAACGTTTTTCTGTTTCAAAAATTACCTGCATTTAACTGAACTGCCGGTTCAAGGCATGTTAATTTGAATTCTACTTCCGCAGGCCTACAGAGATGAGGGTTGCTTTGTCAGATTTACTAATAAGAAAACCGACATGATGTTGGGGAGGTGGAATTTCAAACAAGGTTCAAATGAAAACTGAGCAGAATTTTATAGAAAAGGTCCTAGTTAGATCAACTCTAAATATTTGCATCAGATAATGTAGTGGAATATCTTCCATATCTCTTCGCTTTCAATTTTTTGTCATATTCCATAGGTATTCCATGTATCTGCTCTTCAGGGGCTCATGAGAGCAGAGTAGAGG
>NW_010227164.1:0-669 GCF_000690775.1 Eurypyga helias
CCCGAACCCCCGGCCCCGCCGCGCAACCGGCACACCCCGGGCACTAGTGATACCACCGGGTCCCTTGCCAAGACACCGTGCTGGAGGAATCAGTGTATCCTTCTGGGAAAGCCGCAGGGTGAAGTTGACTCTGGAGCGATTCCCCAAAACCCGAGTGAATTCGGGTGACCAGCCACCCTGCAGCAACGTGCATCTCACCTCCACCTGGAACACGGGGGCCACTCCTGCCCCCGGTTTAATTCCGACAGGTTGGAGCAGCTGGAGCTGAAACAGTAACGCTCTGCACTTCCCATTCCTGCAGCCAAACACCTTCACCTGTAAGCCTCTGCCCGCATGAAAGCACAGGACATCCATCAGCAACTCCTCTGGCCATTGCTGCAGCACCAACAGCACTTGACAAACACAGCCTGCTGTTCTCACAGTGGCAAACTGCAGTTTTATGGGCTGTTAATTAGTATTTGAAACTTTTTAGGAAGCTGAACTAATGGCTCTTCTCTCCCTCTGATGTCTTCCCCAGGATCCTGGCACATGCTATTTGGGATAAGGTTTAAAGAACAGTTCCCCCTGGGAAAGACAGTTCAGCCCAGCCAGTGTCCTCTGCTGTCATGGCAAATAAGTCAGAAATGCTCCTGAAAACCACAGAATTGCCACTATCCACTGCCGCTCTTC
>NW_010227164.1:700-12565 GCF_000690775.1 Eurypyga helias
TCTTCCACCGAGGCAGAGCTCTCGGGTGTTTCTGCAGTAAACCGACTGCTGAACAACTGCGAAACCCACGCAGTAAATGTCTGGCTGATCTTCACACCGAGTTTCAGGTTACCTACTAGAAAGACAGCGCAAGGAAACGGGAGCACCGGGCACAGATGGGAGCACTGGGCACAGATGGGTGCTGCAGGACAAGATGGCTCTGCCCCCAGCAACCTGCTACCCGGACTGCAGCTCTACTCAACAGCCTGTGAGTAGCTAAATTCACAGCTGCACCTAGGTACATTAACATTTTAAAGAGTTTTTACACCGTTCCTGCTCTTTAGACTCCTTTAAAAAGTACATACATCCAGTGAGAAGTCATTGCAAACACACAGAATGGCCATTTGTTCCAAGGACCAAAACCTGAAATTCTTAGGAAAGTACCATGTCTCCCATGTTTATGTCTACCTTGTTGAACCAGCAATCATCAGCTCATGGATTTTCCATTTGCTTACATGCAGACCCCAAACCCAGTCAGTAAAAGGCACAACAGAATACGCAAGACACCAGTAACAGTCCATTAACACGTTCCTCTACCACTGACTGACTGATGCATCAACCTTCCCGTAACAGTCAGGGTGTGAATCCAGTGACAACATGGACAATCCATATTGAAGAGGAGCAAAATAATCTCTTCAAAACTCTTTTATCATCCTCTGTAGTGTGAAAGTGCTCCCAGAATGCTGACAGAATGACTACGGGTCGACACACCAGCTCCGAGTCAGGGCAACTCTGCTATGCTGAAGTATTTCTACAAGAAACACTTTAATTTTCCAAGCTCCCAGTCCCTTCACATGCACTGCTACCCAGCCCGTCCGCAGCACAGACAACTGCACACAACACGGTCACCTCGCTGGCCAACCAGTCTTGCAGAAGCCTCATCCTTTGGCACTAGCGTTTCTCCGTTCAGAACAACAGAGTTGGCTATTGCGTAACTAACGGAAAACAAGGGAAAAGAGGAAAAAAAAACCCCAGGCTTACAGTCTTGTGTTCTCCATTGCGACTAACCACGCGGATGATCTCCCCCGTAGGAATACGTTCGATCTGCAGCTCCATCTTTCCAAGGTAAGTTAGGAAATCTCTCTCCTTGTCCGATGAGCCCGAAGCACAGCAGCAGAACTCCCCGAGCCGGCTGGGAGAAGACCTTGGCTAACTGCGATCTTTGGGTCAGAGCCCTGTCGTGAGAGGAAGAGACAAAGCTCTGTATTTATACCAAGTGTAGGTGTCAGCTCAAACAACAATTAAGTTCAAGACTAGTTTCCACTAGTTACAATGTGTCAAGACGGTTCCAAGAAGCCTGAATTTATGTTTGTGTTTATTGCCATGAACTTTGTTGATGTTCCAATTCAGTCCCAGCGGACTTGGAAAAGCCAAGCGGCTGCGGACGCTGTTCCGTAGGCATTAGCACGACACAATCTTACGGTGGGCTTTATAAACCTACCAGGAGACTTCGTGTAGAAAAGATTCTTCATTTTTGCTTCCACACTTGGATTAGAGCCGGAGCAATAGAAAATACGGATTGCTCCCATGGTAACTACAGGAAGTTCTTCAAATTGCTGCAGAACGAAATCATTATTAATTGAATCCTTGAGTAGCTTAATTAATCATGGCAAAGGAAATTAACTTCCACAAAAATTCTTACTATGGATAGGAGAAAAATAATCTGGTGAACACTGGTTTAAGTGCAATTACAGGGCTTTACTACCGCCATGTTGTCCATTAATGCAGAACTAGATCTGTGACCCCCACATACCCCCCAACAGATGCAGATATCCTGCCTGTGGTGGGGACAGAAAAGGATCAGCCTTAATCTCAGGTATTTTAAGACTTGCTGTTAGGGGACAATTCCTTCAATCTTCTTGGAATAGCCAAATCTGAGTTTTCAGCTCTGCTACAAACCAATTCCAGATGATCCTGCTTGTCAAAAACCCCCACAAGCTACTTAGATGTTAAGCTGCACAAGCGCCTGCCCATTCAAGAGCAGGTACAGAGAACACTCTTCTGTTCAGCAGCCGAAAAGGCCTGTCATTGTCCCGTGCTCCCTATCTGGAATTACTCTTACACTTCCCTTAGCTGTTAATACAAGGTTGTTCCAGTCCAACACTTGTTTCCTCGACCACTTACTTCCCAATAAAGGGTTCTACTGAAAAAGAGATTTTATCACATCTGAAAAAATCTCATCACTGCCACTTCCCCAGACAAAGCCGCAGTAATGTGGAGCAGTAACCTTCCTCACCTACCCTTCCTACCCGGAGCAACGGCAAACAGCCACAGTCCTGAACGCGGGGGCTGGTTAACTGGAGCCTGAGATGCAGATACCGGAATTATGTGCAAAAACCTTCTGAACATGGGCTACGTGTGAGTGAGTAGGAGAGGAAAAAAAGGATAGAGTAGAAAGAGGCTGAGGAATATGTCTGCATATGTAAAAGAGAACACAAGGGACGAGGGAAGAGAGGAGCACAGTGTGGTCTCCGCCGAGACCGAGCGGTGCACTTCAAAACCACAGCTACAGCAACGCTCACGTCCGATGAATGTGCTCTAACAGCCCCTGCTCGGGCTGTTGGCTGGTAACCGGCAGTGTCACACGAGGTACGGCTACCAAGGCAAGATGTTTGCTGCTGTATTTTTCTTCTTTCTGTGCTGCTAGTCAGTTCTTGTGTTCTGAATTTTTCCCGCACCTCTGCATTTCCCCTCACCAGGCTGCGCTCCCAGATCTCCTACTTCCCCTGACTTTACTGCTTGCCTCCAATGACCCTTCCAGCTCGTGCTTCAAGAGCTCCCACACGGGTTCTCGTGTACTTTCTAGATCACACACAAGATGTTCTTACTTTGAACTGCCGAGACCTCGTAAGGGGAAGGCGACAGCTCTGCCGTAATGCAGGGAGGTGGGATGTACACAGATAGCAGACTTCTCGAGTCGAAGCCACTGAACAGACACGTTCAGTAGAGGTCCAGAGCAGATCGTTCTCCAGAGTTACTGCGTGGCTTCATCGGGTGGCCAGTGCCATTGCCTTGGCTGAACAAGGAATAGCTTACACTGCACCCCTGCGTACGACGCAGCTCCGAGGTCTGAGCTTGTGCCTGGAGAGCTGAAGCTAAAAGAAAGCAAGGTGTGCACAGAGACAACTGGCCTCAAACTCTTCCATCTTTATGCAACAATCTTTTTCTCCATTCTCATTCCAGATTGGTATAAAGAAAAAGCCAGGTATACGGAAACTAGGACATTATCTGCGCAATGCGTGTTGCAGTTAAAGAACACCAGTGTGCAGGCAGTGAGGAGTACCCAGAACTTTGTGATCTCTAAATCTCGTTATTGCAAAAGAACATGCTTCATTTCAGTCCCTTTCACACAGCGAATCCCGACATCCAAGGACAGCGAGTGCCATTGGAAACGTTCCCGTTAGTTACGCAGAGTTCTCGAAAAAGGCATGGTTTCCTCTCTCAAGGAAAACCTAATTCAAGCTTTGCTCAACCAGCCTTCCCACTGAGAATATTAATGAAGACAAGTTCATCTAAGTGTCACTTGGTCCAAGAGCAGAGAAGGAAGCAGTGGTAGTAGAAACAATAGTCTTTATCGGGACGTATTTTTAGGGTCTAACAAACACGCAAGACATCTTAGAAATATTTCCTGTTTACAGAGAGCTGTACTATCTGTGTGCAGTGATACTGTGCACATCCTGAGCTGAGCTAGGGATCAGAAATACATGGAAGCTAAATAAGACTACACTGGACAACACTCCCTGGTCAACATATTTCCTATTTTAAGAATAATTCTCTAACAGCAGGGAATTACCTACAGTCACCCTTGGATGGAAATGATTTGATAGCAAATTTGTATCAAAACAAACAAAATCTGAAGTCCAAAGTATAATTGTAGCAAATCTTGCATAAAGACAAAAAAAGACAAATCACACTATGAAAAACTGACTGTGAGAAAGTGAAATTAGAAGAGCCTGTTCAGAAAAATGAGGAAAGCAATTTAATTGACTTGAGCATTTTTGTAAGAAAAGTAGCAAAACCTCCTCAATGGGGGAAGGGGGACAGAAAATCTGTGACAGAAGTCCATTTAACACTGGATTAATTTCAACAGGAAAGAAAGAAGTAGTCTCCTTTGTCCAAAAGGAAAATAGGATTTGTCCGTGTGCTTCTTTTGCACAGGCCATTACTGACCTATTTCCATTCTGAAATACTGCGGTACCTGCGCATTAAACACGACCCAAGTTTCTGGGAGAGAGGTTACCAGGCAGGAACAAATCCTCCCCGCCCGAACCGATGTGTTCGTTCTCGAATTAACAGAAGCCACGTAGAACACTTCACTGCCAGGATTTATTTTAGTGGTACATGAAAAGAAAACACACCAGTATAAAAACATTTCCAGTGATTATAACATCCAATTCAAGGTGTTTTAAGAAAGATAAACTGCATCAGAAATCGCATCATTACAAGTCACGGAACAGTTTGAAAAGCTACCGTGGGTAACAGTAGTAAACAAAAGTGCTACTGTGTGCATAATACTTAAGAAAGAAGTATACAGTCCTGTGCAGCATCCTCCTGACACACAAGCAGATTCAACCACAGCTGCTGCGGGCATCTGCAGCCAAGTCCTGTGGTTCAAAGGATCAGTTTACAAAAGGCAGCTTCTACCTCCAGTAGCTGGCGAGGGTTACCAGCTCTCTACAGCGTTAAAGAGTCTTGAGCTTCTTGGCCGTGTAAAGCAGCAGTATGGCTCCCCCTCTGAGCTGCTCATGAACAGCACCCCGATTAGAAGAAGCTGGATCTTGGTCCACAACAAATCGCCAGCTGCCGTCTGGAATTCAAAGACCACTGTTCTTTGAGCTCTCCACCCAATCCCCTCGCATGGAGTACAGCAACACAGTTCCACAAGCAAAATCAGAAAGAGAGCACAACTCAAGAGCTGCAAGCTCTTTGCAATCCAGCAGGGATTTGTCTGATGCCCTAATCGCCATCAAAAGTCAAGATCTGAAAGATTTAGTGCAAAACAAATTCTCGTAGGACTGGTACAGTGAAAACTGTTTCTGATATTGTTCCGAAGCGTAACAGGAATGTACAAATGGTAAACCCCAAGGCAGTTTCAATCCATGCACCGAACGCAGTATCCTCTGAACCAGCCATCACTCCTTACAACTGGCCACAGTTCCCGACACCAACTAAACACAGAGATAGCACTAAATAAGGTTCAGAGAGGCCGGGTGTTCTCAAACCCCCCACACCGCGGCTATCGCACCGGTTAACCTATGCTGTCATCTCACAGCATACAAAGGTGCCCACGCCCCGGGAGATTTTACACACTGAACGACATAAGCAAGTAACTGCCCAACAAAATATCCTATCGAGGTGTTAGCTTCCCGGCTGAAAAGAATCCTCAAAAAACTAAGGCTTTGGAAAAACATGAGCAAAAAGGAATCCACGCGGTTCTGAAGCAATATTCCAGCAGAAACACACCAACATCCTCTGCTTTGCTCTTCCGCTTGAACCAGATTTTCTCTCTTCCATCCGTGCCCAGCAAGAGAGTGATCAGTAACTAACCTGACTTACACAGTCGGTAGCTCGAAGCTGTGAGTGTCCCACAGGGGTGCTCTTTCCCAGTACTGCAGTTTGAGACTGTGTGTCATGTTGGTGCCTCCTCCGGTCCTCTCCAAACATCTCCATCTCCTCATCAACGGACAGAACCGTTTCTGAGGCTAACTACCTTTCAGGGTTTTAAAGGTCCATGATGTTCCTTACTCCACCTCCACGCTCAAGGGCACAGGATACAGTAAGGTCTAAGCACCTCGAGGAAACCAGAAACTCTGCAGACCCACTGCTAGGAACCAAGAGATTTACAGTTTTGGCAGCCCAGCTTAGGGCCTAAGAACTTGTTCCACTGAAATTCCCCCTTTATAATTCCCATCATCGCTGTAGGAAGTGTAGCAGTTATGTGGCAGATTGGTACCAGAAAGTAGTTAAATATGGCTTTGGCTTTCTAAATTCAGTGTGAGAGCAGAAAACAGGTGGGGTTAGTGCCATAATCAGTAGCTCTTTGCCAACAAGTGCTTCATGAACTAAGGTGTGCTCGCCTGTGCTAAAGCACTGCTCGATTTCAGCTATTTCTTTCACAGACTGTGGGATCTTGTTTAACTGAGCCAGGGACTAGTATAAAAATGGGTTTATTTTATCAGAGGGAGAAATGCAATAGGTAAATTGCTAAATTGTCTTATAAAAGAATTAAAAAAAAATCAGGAAAAGTGTGTTTTGATAAATGTCTCTAAACCTGGAAAAGTGTGAAATGGAAAATCCTACAAACAATTACCAGTAAGGCATGGAGAAAGGGATCTACTACCAGAGGATTTACACACTCCAAAGATTTCTGGTTTTGTGTGACTCGTTGCCACATGTGCTTCCCCAAAGGTAACTAGCTGACATTTGAAAGTCAAATTAAATTTTAAACCAAGCTAACCAGCTGCATCTAATAAATACTTTTTAAAATAACTTCATTTAGATTAAAAATTTGGAAATCAGTGATTAAGTGGTTACAGAATAGTAAATATTGTGTTGTAAATAAAACATCCTCTACAAAAGGGGAGCCAGCCTAACAATCCACCGCAGGTCGCAGTGTACTCAGGTTACGTCACTGCATCAGAAACGCCTCTCCCCGCACTGCACACCGCATTCTGTAGGTGCTACGCTTACGATTCTCATCCAGCGCCAGAGAACCTCTCCCCTAACAACAAGAATATGCTTCCATAATAAATTATCTTGTATGAGCTTACAAAGTTTCTCAACAATCCTACCTGTCTTACTTGCACTGTCTTACTCCATCTTCTAAGAGTAAAAGCTTATAATCACTAAGACATAAAGAATCATCTGACTCCTGAATCAGCACCACTAAACGCCCTTTCTGCCTTCAGAACTCATTACGCGACTCCAGATTGTCAGGACTCTGCATCCAGCTGTTCTCCTGTGACAGATCCTTTTCTGTTGATGTTCTGTTAGGCTGAATCTAGAAGAAAGACAGTAATTAAAAAACAAATTAGCAGGTTCAGAAACACCACGTTGCTCTATAGCATCACTACACCGTTGTACAGAGATGTCTTACGTACTCGCTACGACCTGAGAAGCGATGCGTCTATGCAGCAATTAGGCATGATGAAGAAATCTAGTAAAATAGTAAAAACCCACCCATGATATCCACATGTTGTCATGGAGAAAGGCCTATGGTGTGCTGTATCCACAAACTGACAACTGTCCTGCAGAGCCTGTGGTAGGTGCTAAGCTCAGAGACAACTGAAACACTGGACTCTGCACTGTTTCTCACCAACACAGAAAAAAATATGAACAGGGTCGCTGAGATGTACCAGCCAACCCAGCCACTTCCAGTACTGTATCCCCTAGGGTAATGGAGCGTCCCAGCCTTCAAACACCCCTTCATCCAACAACAACGTACTTCAGCCGTTCTACAACCTGTTAGCACGGCCACAATAGCGTGGACAACGGCACATAAACAACTTGGGGAAAACGTGCTCGTGTAGCAGCAGCAATGCTTGGTCACTTTGTCTAGTCTGTGCAGGCCAAGTCATCCTTTCAGAAGTTAAACAAAGAACCCAAGTGACTAAATATACAGGAGGCACTTCTGTGCAAATCCACCACAGAACGGAGCAAAGAGCTCACCTGCATTCTGTCAAAAACTTGGCAGCGTTTAAGTTGAGCTGAGCTCTCATCTTTGCAGAGAACAGGGACTTAACTGACAGATCCTGAAGTTCCAAAAGTGAAAGCTGAGAGAGAAACCTGTCCTATTTTATTTTTGCAACACGTTGTTGTAAGATCCACTCCGCATATTTCAGCACATCAGCAAATGCTTGAGCAGGATGTTGGTGAGCACGTGTCCTTTCTGCTGCCACCTCCCCCAGCTCTGTTCAGCTCTGTTCTGATGCTTAGGAAAGCAAAAGAAAGAACCATCCCATCAAGGTTAATCAAAGCTTCCACGTGCATTACCTGGAAAGGCTGGCTGATACCAACTACTGACTGCAAGTTATTGCTGTAATAACAAAGCACAAACTCTCCTCCCACGTCAGGGATTTCCGCAGCGCTCATGTACACCTGTCAGCAAGAAGAAGAATAGGCAATGGGCGATTTCCAGAGAGAAAGCAGCTTACAAAAAGCAGTGTCTGCCACTCAGGACATCATCTGTACTCTAAGTTTTGTGTGTTCATTATAAATCATTTGAGGTGATCTCTGCCAGACAGCTGGTAACAGGCAGCAGCTTTGAGGAGGGACCATGGCACACAACAGCCACTATGAAGGAAAGTCTAAGACACCCTAATCTGGAGCTGTGTTATCCATCTGGGACTAATCGTGTAAGGAACATTAGGTACTTACAATGAATGTAATGAAAAAGCACACAATAAATCTTCAGGATACACTGACAATCAGATGAAAAAAAAATACTTATTTCAGTGGCAGAAACAGTCCAAAATATAAAATGACAGTAGTTTTTAATACAATGAAAAGTTACTACAGGCATAAATCGCCTTTTCAGCAGCTCTTTAAGCAATATGGTCACACCTGAGAAGGTGTGCGAGACTACCTGCAAGTTAATACAAATCAGGAAGAGGGGTTTTAATCGATAATATCACTCCCAATTAGCTTCAACTGGGAAAGAGGATACAGAACGTGTAAGAAGAAGGGGATATGGAACAAACAGACCTTGAATGCTACTCCATGGGAAGCTACACTGGAAAGCAGAGTGGGCTTACTTGTTTACTGTCTTTGGTAGAAGAAATTTCATCATCTTCTACCCAAGCGTAAGTAACATAGTCATTCACATGCCTGAACGCCACCTGCAAAGGAAGATGCAAACCATCAGCCTCCTGAAGGAAGCAAAAAACCCAAAGTTGTGAGCACCATCTTTACTACTGCACTTCTGCGATCAAAACACTGTAGAGGCACAGACAAGTCTTCAGTTTCTGAGTGAGTGTGACCGCTCTGTTCTCTCACCCTTCCAGTAACCTTCTTTTATTTTTGTTCTTTCTTTCCTGTACAAACATTCTGAACTACATTAGGGGAGGTCAATTCCTTTTCACAGCTTCTGCACCATTTTCTTAAATAAATTACTACATTATCTCAGCAGAGAATTTAAAGGGTGCGAAAGAGCTTGCACGCCATACAATTAAACCATCAGCATACAGAAACTAAGGGCAATCAAGGACACATGACTGTTTCAGAGTTTTGCACTAGCAAGAATCACAATGTCCATGACAGGACTATCAATTGCCTCCTCCAGGCACATTCACCAACTTCATTAGGAGCGAAGAGCCGTGATGCAGTACCATTACCTTGAAGAGTCCAATCCAATCCCAAGCACTGCTTGGGAATTCAGGCACTGCAGAATAGCTGATGAGAACATCATGTTCCGCGCTCCACTCACCCTCAGGACGCAGTGTGACCAAAGGATCTGATGAAAGAGGTTTCAACTAGATAAAAGAACAGAATTTACAGTAAGTCAAAGTCTGTTGTTCTTTCAGTTATTCTTTTCAGGTTAATCCCTGCCACACCTGCTGTGGGAACTCTGAACTGATGGAAATAACCTGAAAGCAGTTCACTGCCTTCACTATAATCAGAATGGAACACAGAGATTGTGACTTACAAAGCTTAGAAAACATGCTTCTGTAAGGCAAGGCTTAGGAAAGCAAACGTGTTCTTAACAACATAACTGGGACAGCACCTCAAGCCCAAAAGTTCCTGTAACAGGTTTGTGATCGCTGATGCCATAGCTCATGTGACTGATGTATTTATTCAAAGTAACAGAAATGGTCTGTTCCTCTTCAGAGAGTTCGCTTCCTTTTGATGCGCGCTGGCAGAGATTCTTCACTCTCCAAAGAATTCTGTCAGTCCACGCTGGCTTTCTTTTCTTCTCACTGCAGAAGTGTAAGAGAAAGGTGAAATCAGAAGAAAAACAGTTGCCAAAAGCTAAGAATATCGTGCAAGATCTACTGAAGGTTGGAAGACTGGCAGGTACATATTAATAAAAGAAGGCAATCGCATTCAGGCTTCATTTTACAGCTCTGTTCAATATGCTTTACAACCAAGGTTTCCTTGATTTGAACTCACCTCCGTTTACCAGAGGTAAGCTTCACAGGTTTCCGAGAGAGGAGTAAAATGAAGGGGAGAAGGGGATTTAAATGGGTTAGTTGGCTTCATACGGGAAATGATGCTTTCTCCTAAAACACTCCACAAAAACGTGCAAGAACGTTGAGATAACACAGCAACTGCCCCAAGCTTCACACGTACAGTTACTGTGAGAAGGGGGCGTAAAGTTAAGGATGACACAGGAAGAGTCTGAATGATGTTTGAAATGACTCAAATCACTGGAGAACAAGTTTCTTTTAACAAAAAATGGACAGACTTAGGCAGCTTATACTGATCACAGGTGAGACAGCAAGGCTTTATTTAAAGTTCCGCTAACCTGTGCTAGCCTGCATGCCAGGTTTGCAAGCTCTCGCTGTCTCGTAACAAAGGGCTTTACACACCCCATGACCAGCAGAGTTGTGCCTGCAGCCCGCCCCTGCGCTATACATCCAACTGCAACCACAACCCAGAGCTGCCTTTTATACCCTCTCGATAACGACAGCAGGCGCGAGCCTTCCGTGGTTCTCTCTGCAGTGGGAGGGAGCCTTGACAGCAGCTCTCTGTATGGATGCATCACTTCAAATGGAAATGGAGAAAAGATCATATCCTACGGAAGGGGGATTAGAATGGATTGAATTCTAAACGTTAATGAGCAGGATGCATAAGGAAAACTGTCAGTTTACTAACTCTGAATATCTAAATCGCCGTGAACTGGAAATGGCATTTAGGTCAATACCCAATACACTTTTGGTTTACCCCTTCCCGTATACAATCTGACCCACCCTTAATAAGGTGGAAAGGTTTTAAATGACTAAGGGGCCATACCCCACTTAACCCAGTAATTACATAAACCGACAGAAATCTCTGTGAGCTGCTATATGTCTGCTCTGCTGTGCAAGAAAACACCAAAAGAACAGCTCCCCTTAACACGCTATTTTACAGGAAACAGCATATTCGAAGGGAAACAAAACCTCAAGTCCACGCTGAAAACGATTCGAAGATACCAAAGCACTGTGCGCTTCGTATAAAGCACAATCCTCAAGGGAGCAGGCTGAGGTCTGCCGATCACCCCCCGTGCAACCAAAATACCTCTACCAGCTCTAACAGCAGCAGAATGCACACGCTACGCGTGAGCATGCTCTCTGGCCGTTAAACGAGCCAGGACAGCCTGTCAGGCGACACATCGTTCTCAGAGCGTCCAGGCTGGGATCATTGTAACTGGATTTACTGCTGGTCCCATTGTATCTATTCACACTCAGTTAGGGAGCAAAATGTCTTTGGATCCAAATGAATAAACTGTCAATAATGAGTGCAACAGCAGAGCAGACAATGCTACAGCTTTCAGACAGGTTCAGACAATCCCTGAAGAAAATCAGCTGTCATCTGATTTTCAAATATTTCACAAAAATCAAATCAAAAGCTCGGGAAGGAGCATTGTTTTGATTCTGAAATATTTACAAATCTATGAAATCCAGAAAGGTCTCTTCTTACTTAAACCAAAACAGGGACTTCTGCTCTCTGGAAGTAAAGAAAAAGATCAGTACAAAACCCCTGTTTGGACAGGAACTTATCCTCTGTGGAAACAGAAGACTCATTCTTAACAACAAACTTTAGTGTCAGATAAAAGCCTTGGAAAGTTATTATCATAGAATCGTGGAATGGTTTGGGTGGGAAGGGACCTTGAAGATCATCCAGTTCCAA
>NW_010227164.1:12722-22330 GCF_000690775.1 Eurypyga helias
CCTCCCGCTTCCCGTTGAACCCCGTTCCCCCTTGTCCTGTCACTACAGGCCCTTGGAAAAAGTCCCCTCCAGCTTTCTTGTACTGGAAGGCTGCAATAACATCTCTTATACTCCATTTTCAACTTAAAAAAATGTACAAAGACATATTTACATTTGTTTTTGAGCACCAGCAGTATCAGACAGAATGCTTAAATAGAGAAGCAAAAGAAAAATTGCAATTACTCTTTTCCTTATGCTCGTTTCTGAGAGCCACTGGGCACTTTCAGTATTAAAGAACAGAAAAGAAGTGGCTTAAACAGGTGCTGGTTTACGCTGTTAATTTAGTCTCTCCCAAAAGAAAGACAGGTTGTTTCACAACTTCCCTCGTGCAATCAGCAGTCTCAGGCTTCGTCAGTCAGAAATATTGATTTAGTCAGATCTGACCACTGAATGAGCCCAACAGCAGCACAAGAGCCACGGTTAACCAGCATATTCGGGAAGTTCAGGGGTGCTTACTCAAGCGACAGTCAGTCACGCGTCAGTCACACTAATTAGGGTTTTACCTGGTATCATATACATCCGAATACAGGTCAAACTTGTAGGTGGGTTTAAACTGCAGGGGACCCTCTACGAATTCCTGAAGAAATGCTTCCTTCTTTTTTGCCATGTTCAACTGCAGAAATAAAAAGTAACTTCTAAAGATTATGTTTAAAAATCAGAGCGTAAAGGGTAATTGGGAAAGGAGCTGAGAAAGCACCATCCAAGGAGAATCCAACATTTCAGTCCGTACCACGTATTTGGAAAGGTAAATTCAGGAGTGCCTCTGTTCCTACCAGAACTCGAGGCGAACTGTTTAAAAGGTCTGTAGTTCCACTCTGAAAAAATTCCATAATAAGCTTCTCTTAAAAGTAATTCTTGAGAGAAGAAAAAGGAGGAGAAACTGAGGTGAGGAACAACTCACAAGCCATGGAGTTCAACGCAAGATCAGTCAAACACGAGCACCGCGAACGAGCAGGAAAACCAGATGCCTGCAAGTAACTGGGGCTTCTGAGAGGCGAGAGAGCGAACAGCGAGATCTGTTCCACCTCAGGACTACTCTGGATTTGTGGCTTTTAGCAGCAATTGGAAACTTGGGAGGTGACGTCAGCGCTGTGCGTGTATGCGTTCAACCAACCAACCCCCCAGCAGATCAAGAGAACACACCTGGTCCTTTTCCCACAGCAGGTTGTAACGCTTGTTATTTATGGACTCTCGGACAAAATGAATGCCGTAATCTGCTATCCGGAAGTTCAGATCGCCAAACCAGAAGAGAACACTAGAAGAGAAGAGCAGAAAGCCACGCAAAATGTACAGGAACCCATTACCAGGAGGTAAGAATTCGATGGAACATCAACCATTATGCTAATTAGGTGTGTTAATCACTTAGAGCACTTCATCCAAACAGTTTAAGCCCAAACATGAAGTAGTTACAGAGAGGCATACCCAGGGGTAACCTCCTGCTAAACAGGACACGTTAGGGAACTGAAACAGTAAATTAAGTCCTTGTGTTCTTGGCGCTTGCTAATCACTGCCTGGCATGAACTCACCCTGAGCCTCCTAACAACTTCCATCTCCATCGGGGACAAATTTAGAATCACATTCTAACACCAGGTAAAACAATTGCCCAAACTGATGACGTGTACGCAGTTGGGTACGTCAGTCCGCTAACGCAGAGCTCCGGCTCAGTGCCTCGGGGAAGCAGGGCTACAGACACGGGGTCTGTCCTTACTAGGGAAGGAAGCTGTCCCTGAAGCGCTGGAGCGTAGTATCGGCCACGTCGAGACACCAGCAGGGCTGCCCTTCCAGGTCAAGCAGCTGTGCCCTGAAAACCCCTGCTTGCAGCCCTTTGCTCAGGGATGCGTATCCCGAGCTTGGTCTTACGGAAACAGGACATTTATCGTGATGCGTCTTCTCTGACAATGACAGTAGGTGATTTGCTATGTGGCTGCGCACACAGTCCCGAAAATGGACCAGGTGAAATGGGAATATCAAGCACTTAAGCTAAGGTAGGAAAAGCAATGATTCTGAAACTCATGTGTCACACATTTTTACCTAATTTTAATTAACTCATTAACAATTAAAGTGATATTACATATCTAGTCTGGGTTTTTCTGTCCTGGCAGTTTTATGGGTATAAAAAAATAAATGAAAATACCAAACTAAAAATGTTTTTCTCAACCCTTTTTGAAGTGCTTCTATCACCATCTCTGGACTCCCTCATGAAAACCACAGAGCACACAGACAATTCCTGCAGAATTAAGGAACAAGTTCTCAATTAGTGACCTCAAGCACGTTCGTTTGGGGTTGGTTTTTGGGTTTTTTTTGTGTGAGACACCCGAGGCAGTGTAATTCACACAGCTACAGAAATCCTCACTTGAGGTTTCAAAGGCTGAGCAGTCCTCAGCCAGACACTGAAGCTACCACACCAAAAGGTAACAGGCAGCTCTTCAAAAAAGGGAGGAAGATAAACATTTAATAGTGATTTTTTAATGGAAACGGGCTTCAGCTTCTAAAGCTCTCCAGCACATCGCCTGTGCAGTACATGCTAACAGATTTAACGTCAGGTAAGACTGGGAGAGAACGGTCTTGCAAGAGACCTCCATCTTCCAGGTTATAGTTTCCTCCAGGATTCAGGGTCACGCTGAAAAGACATTTAAAATAACAACGATACAGGAATCCAAAACCAGAACTCTGCAGTGCACGGGTTTACTGCGTAACAGATACAACCAACACAGAGAGAATCGGGTCTGAGCAACTCACTCGTGATCCAAGGTACTGGGAACATTCTCTCCTTCAAACTGCATTTCCAGGATTTTCTCAAAGTCATCCAGGCGCTGCTCTGTGTTCTCCATGTGCGCTGGCAAGTGGCAGTTCATGAAGCAAACTGTGTGACCGTAGAGGGACATGCGAACGGTGACTCCTCCTTTGTTCCCCTGCCATGGAAGATCAACACCATTCTCTCACTACAGCCAACACCTGCAAACATAACTATGAACACCACCTGTATCTTTTTGAAGTTATTGAGACTGGAACCAATACAATTTCTTCCTAAGTTTTTGCCTATCAGTTAATCAACTGGTAAAACTACGGGCTGATCTGCACACTGGCATACAAGGCTCAAACAGGCAAGCCTTGCGGCTCGTCAGCTGATCCATTTTTAATGGATCTCCTCCCTCCCGCCGTGAACCATGCCGAGAGACACACCACCACAAGCACAGTGCCCAAGGCAACAGAGCCTCGGCTGCTTCCTTACCCAGTATCCGTACAGGCCGGTGCGTGTGTAGTGCGTATGGACGTCCCGTATGAAAGGGAGGTGGACGTGCTTCACGAAGACCAGCAGCAGTAAACCCTGCATGCGAACGGAGGAGAGCTGCAAGAGACATGAAAGAGGGCATGGTCATTTCCAGGGAGGGATCCGGAATTCCTTGGGTCTAATCCAAAGGAGCTTTTGGGTGAAGAGGGCCACAGGGGACGGAGATGATGGCATTCCCCTGCCAAGCCCGGCTGCAATACTGTGAGAGGCAGACGCGTTTTGGTGCTGTGAGAACGTGTCCTTGCGGCAGCCTTGCTTACAAACAACCGTGATATCAACGCTAGCTGTAAGGTGACATCACAAACTTGAAGGTGGCTTCCAAACGTGTGTTTGCCCAAGCACCTTCAAGCGCCTTCCTTCTGCCTCCTCAGCCTCTTGTTTCTACCTCTAAGCATCCTGATCACGAAGAGCCAAATCCTTGGGTTTTCACTTCCAGCCGTAACAGCGTGCACCTACGGGTCCTCCAGCAGGAGCAAGTGTTTCAAACTGAAACATCCTTCAGCATACACCTAATAATTCTAAATGCCATTAGGATGCCCCAAAAGCACAGCAGTTACTCCCAGGCATTTGTAAAACCAACGAGCTGCCATCAGCAGTAACTCTGGCTGGCGACACCTGTCGAGACTGACTCTTGGAACGCTTTAAAAGCAAAGGAGCACGTTAGACACTCCTTAAGCTTTAAGATTTGTTTGTGGTTCAGTTGGGGGTTTTTTGTGTGTGGAAACAGTCTAACAAAGATGTTCACTTAAAATTTATGACCTTCACAGTGTTCCTGGCAGGAAAGACAAAGTTCATTGTGTTTGTTTTAATGATTACATTTGAAATATATTAATTGTAGTTCGATTTTATGGTGGATGAACTTGGAGAAAGTCTACATTAGAATAAAACCCGATACTGCAAATAACACGGCCTACAAAAGTGCTGGAGAAGTACACAAACTCATGCCAAAATTTAAACCAGAATTCCTTCTTTCTTTGCCTCCACATCTACACAATTAAATGATGTCAGAATCCGTGTTACATTTGCAGTGACCTTGAAGCCAATAAAACACTAAGCAGTTGAAATGATGGAGCTCAATTAGTAGGTGATGCACGAATATTTGTATCTGATCAGACAGTTGGTGCAACTGGTATCCTCCTTCCCATAACTATGTTCATGAGATCTCAAGATCTTCCAGTCCCTTTCCCCTTTGCTACAAGTCACTCTGCTGTGGGCCGGTCGCCAGACATTTCCCAAGAGCCGTACGAAATCTCCTCTCTGCATGTCCTGAGCATCCAGACCCAATGAATCCTCCCTGCAGCTAGCACTGGTCCCACCGATACGCGGTGCCACATCAAGCACAGACCTCTCCTGCAGGGGGGAGGTGATTCTGTTTGTGGTGAAAGAACTGACTCCAACCAACTTAACGCTCTGAAAAGGGTCCCTGTGACTGAAGGGACAGGGTGCCCAAGGATGGCAACCACCCCTTTGCACCCAACCCTGTCACAGGTCAGCAAAGGGATAACTGTTCCTCTTCCTCAGCCAACTTCCCAGACCAGTCCTAGCACAACCCCTCTCTGACCTGGCCTGACAGCCCCGTTCTTACTGGAGCTAACCCCATCCTGCTGACCGCTGCCGGGTGGCAGCTCCCTCCCTCCGCGTGGCCGAAGGGCCAGTTTATGATGAGAATTCAAACTCAACCATGCGTGCCGCAGGAATTCCTGTTAACTGCCTGTATGCAGGGCCTGAACATCAGCCCACAGCCAGATTTTGAACGTTTATCAGCCACGACTTACACTAGAGTGAACAATGGGGTTTTCTTCCTTCTTGTAGCTCCCTAAGGGCCCTCTGTTTTGTTGAATCACAGTTAAAAGAATGGCACAACTACTGGGCCTGATCAGCATGCAGATAATACAATCATCTCAGCAAAATCCCCCTGAAATAATGCTTGATTTAGAGAACCAATATAACGTTCAAAAGGCTTTTAATATCTTTTTATTAGAGAAATTCAGGATATCCTATGTTTATTGTCTGCCCCAGATATTACCAAAAATCTTGTCTTTTAAACTACCAAATGAGATTTCAGGTCTTTAATCAAAAATAAAAGTCAGAAAAATATATATCCCCACTAAAATCCTGGTTTACGCAGATGTAATTTATCTTCACCTGCAAACAAGTTGGGAAATAAAGAGAAACCTTACCAATCTTAAGGAAACTCAGTGCCATTGCTGGGATACTTAAGTGAGCGTAGGTGCCTAAGCAGAATACGTTAGGAGCATCACAATACAGCTCCCCAACACTGCACAGAGCAAAAACAATTCTACAAACAAGAGAGAGACATTGTGGCCCCAAGAAATATGCTGTTGAGTGTGATTTCACATTACATTTCATTTTAAATCATCTTCATCACTCTGTTCCTCGAGAATGTACTGTTAGGAGAGGAGTATTTGTCTACCGATCACGTGGTTCTGCGGCACTTACACAGGCCATCGCCTGTATATGAACCACTTCCAGCTCTTTGTCAGCTAAACTATTCCCACTGAGAAATGAAAATCTGTACGTCCACTTTTTACTGCTAAACTGAATGGCATTATTAAATAGAGAAAAATAAAAATTGCTTTTATCAGGCAACCAGGGAAACACACGTGTGATGGCGAATTACTCCTAACACATGTGTACCTACTATGGACACCTGCAACAAACACCACCAACTTCTCTTTTATGGAGAGTCTGAGGGTAAAAAGTCTGAAAGGAGCTGGGGTTGACATTTTCCTTTACTGCTGTGACATTAAAGAGATGTAAACAATTACCTTGATATATCCCAGGGGAGACAATACAGCCATGAAAAAAATGCTCCATGGATCGTCAAATGCCAAGTCAGACAGAAAATTGGTGATTCTTGAGTTCACCTCCTGTAAGCTGAATACATCACAGTTACGCCCACCATATCACCTGGTTTTGACAGAACACCTATAACCTTTTCAGAACACTGAACACAGCATCCTAAGAGACCCCTTGCAGCGCAGAGCTCTATTTCTGCTGCTCACGCTCTCACTGACAAGCAGTTTAACCCACCCACAAGTACAACGCACCAAACCCTGAGAAAAGCAAAGTTAAAGGAGTTTAACTCCTTTAACTCCTCATCCGGGTGGATGAGGTGCTGAAAGATATGGTTTAGTGGTGGACAGATACGGTTGGACTGGATGATCTCTAAGGTCTTTTCCAACTTAGTGATTCTATGATTCTATGATTTACATACGCCTGAAAACAGGGTTCAGGAGAGTGCTGGACCCAAGATACGTTATGACAAACAACATGATTGTCAGGTCTTTAAAATTTCTAAGTCTGGAAAACACAATGGCAGATTGTGCCCAATAAGCTTACTCTAATTTATTTAAAACACGCTGAATTTTGGATAACCTTCCTATCAAACTGAGTATGCCTCTATGTGCCAACAAAGGACACAGCAGCCCAAAACTCTGTGTGTTTAGAGAAAAGATACTCTACATTTTGTCATAAAACAACAGCAGAAAGAAGATTCTCTTGCTATAAATCATCGCTGTTGAAGTCTGCACCCTGTGTTAGCAGTAAGGCTAAAGCACCTCCCAAGCAGTGAGTCACACAGCGCAGCCTTCCCAGAACAGCTGCCGAGACGTCGCAGTTTTGCAAGGAACCCACAGAGCAAGTTCTCAAATACACACTTACCCTATAACGTACATGTCCATAGTGGGGCCCAGTGAATTGAGCTGAAGTAAACTAGTGACATCCGGAGGTGGAGACGCTGTGCCCACGTTCCAGGTAACCAAGTGCAGTCTACAAACAAAAATCACACAGAATCAATGATAAAATGAACGAACAAAACCAAGGATGACATGTGAACAGGTCAACCTAAGAGCATCTGATCTCCCCACAGAATTTCTACCTAGAGAAAAGATTTTTCTGTCACTTCTCATCAACCAGAAACCTATTTATTAACTAGCATTACAAAAAAAAAAAAAACCAAACACAAAAACAACCAACTACAGGGAACGAAACCTGAATTCTTGCCACTTATCCTTCAGCTTTTTCCCCCAGATAAGGAAAGCTTCATCTAGAGTGCGAGACACTTCTTCATGAATTTCGTCGTCCGAGCTGATGTCCTCCACGCAAGCCATGAGCTGGGCCACGCGCTGGCGGAGCTGGAAGCGGCCGCTGGACCCTGTGCTGCTGACACTCGCGGAACGGCTGCGGAAGTTGTGCAGGCTTTCTAAATCGTTTAGGGAGAGGGCTGCCGAGTCTTGAAACGCATCTTCGTTATTGAAGGACGCCATTTGCTCAAAAGAAAAGAATAATTACGCTCTGGAGGACTAGCCCATGAAAATCCTCAGCGTAACGGCAACCGGCGGCTACGAGTCTTCACTGGTGCAAAGTTCTGCATTGCTTGATGCTCAGTGACAGAGACGCAACGCTGGAAAAACCTGCAGCATTGCCACGCTCAAGGGGCTGTTACAAAAGCTGGGATCACATCCTACCTCACACAGCGAATTGTTTCTTCATAATAGATTTAATGTGGCTAATTCTATAAGCTCAGGATTTGAAAGAATTCATTGCTGGTTTGAATCAATCATGTGCCTCCATCCGTAGGCTAGTACAAATGTAACCTCCAGCTCCCAAACGTTCAAATGCACAGTGCTGACCAAACCCAAGCAAACCACTGCTCCTCTCCAGCACTGTCAGATTCATTTGTGTGCCACAGGACTCCTCTATCGCTTTTTATCAGATGGTAATTTCACTATCAGAGCTTCTAAAAAGGGATTCACTTTACTGTCAGTCGTGTTACATGTGAGGCAGACTCAGAAAATAATAAGCTGTTTATTTTCCATCCATCTTAGTGTTTACAGGGACCCTAACGGTTAAATAGTGAGTCCCACCAATACACCCACTATTACGGGCACATTTTTATCCCCCAATCATCCCCTTGCTCCAGGTGACACACAATGTATGCAGAAGAGCTGGAAAGTGAACTTGTATACTAATTCAAGGATCCTGATTTCTCTCACTGACAGATTCTCTTTGTAAGGCTACGCTGAAGTCAGCCAAAAGCTATTCTGAAACGAGTTTCTAGGAGGAAGGGGGAAAAAAAAAGGTACGTGTGCTGCAGATCTTATTCTGCCATCAGAGATCTGTCACTCAGGAACTCTCTCCAGCTACTAATTTTGTAAGACAATTATCTGATTAAACAAAACCAAAATAATATTGAAGTCATCAGTCTTTACTGACAGAAATTAACTTCCTCAAAGTGCCCAGCATCCACCATAAGAACACGGGAAAGACGGCAGTGCCAGAAGTTACAACAAAAGAAAACACACTTGTAAAAATGTCAAGATCATCCTTAATAATTCCGTTTCACTGCAGGTTATGATGGTGTTTGCAGGGAAAACCTCGTGAGGAATGTCCACGCAGCTGCAAAGCAAACCACCCACAGCACTGTGCAACCCCAAAGGCCTAGCGATGCTCCGACTCCGTCCAAGGCCTGTCCACAGTACGGAGGGGAGACCAGTGGTACCAGTTTTCATCTGCTGCCACAGCGACAGCCAAAGGGAGACGGACACGGCCCAAACGATTCTGGAGAACAGTCTCAAGCGTGTGTCTGCAACCCCATTCCCAGACACAAGCAAACCCCTCACGACATCACTTAATGTCAAGGATTCCTGAAATGATTCAACAGCAGAGAATTTTTTGGCATCACAGTGTTTACAATACTGCACTAAGATAACTTCTAAGATCTTCGAGCAAAGGTCAGCGTTCGGTCTGTTGGGGTTTTTTTGGTTTTCCTGTTGTAACCACCCAACTACCCTTTAAGCAGACTTCTGCAACCCAGCCCACAGCGCGCGACACCAGGGCGTACGGCCACAGGACACACGGCGCGAAGGCGCAGTGTGAAAACAACGTCAAAGCAGGAGCCAAAACCTCATTCAGGCCCCTTCCTCCTCCCGACAAGCGGGGAATCTGAGGCACCAGACACACGAACAGCAGACGCAGCAGGTCTCGCCCTCATTAGACGGTAAATAGGTCTCGGAAAGTCCCGAGCCCCACACAATGCTCAGCTGAGCCTCCCTGAAACGACTCCAGCACCGACGCTTTCAAATCAGAAAATCAGCTTTCCTACTCTACTCCGTATGACTACGTAACATCGCCAATTAGTGTAACTCCCTGGTAATAAGCAGAAACACAAGTTTCGCTAATCCTGAACTAATTATGTAACGATTTAGCTACTTTTCTCCAGGACTCGAACAAGCCACGCTCAGACCGGCGCCTC
>NW_010227165.1:0-4539 GCF_000690775.1 Eurypyga helias
TACTTGTGCTTGGGATTGCCCTGGCAACCCTAAGATGAAAAATCTCAACTAGTTACAGACCAGAAACAGCATGGTTTGCAGCACCTGTTTTTTCTCACAGAGAGCAGCTTTCCCAAACGGAGCCCTATTTCCCATTCCCTGAGGCTGTCTGTTCTTTTTTCATCTTACCAGGAACTCAGTCCACTTCAAAGGTATATTGAGTTTTTTATATTTTATTTTTTAGAAAAGGATTAGAAGTCAATCTTTTTTTTTTTTTAAATGGAGGAAAAAAAAATCCACCCTCACTCCCCTCCACCACCGTCTAGATATTTGCCACGTTTTTCTGGGTGCAGTTCTAAACATTGACGTTTTCAGATAATTGATGGTTTGGGTGCCTTCTTATCCAATTGATTTTAGCAGTTGATCTCTCTGGCCTTTTCTCAAAGATCACCCACGGTGGTGAACTCAAGCAATCTATCCTACTGCTTCAGTATCCTTACCACAAGCAAGTGATTTCTAATATTTAACCTGGATAGTGCCCACAGAATTTAAGCCCATCATAACTGGCATTGTCTACCGTGGCCATGGAGAACAGATTCCATCTTTCCTCTTTTCTGCAGTTACTGTATCATTTACTTTAATCCCAGTTTAAGTTATATTTAAGAAAAAGAGGGAAATATTATTGATATTTACTACTTAATAATTCTCTTTAATTTAGATGGAGGATTTTAGGCTATAAATAAACTTTACATTTTACATATTTTATAAATAGTGACAAGCTGATTGACAAAACTGGTATCTAAAGTAGTTCCAGTTTTAATTGACATAGTATACAAAACCAATCACTAATTCTGAGCCTATTTACTTTTAGCTGTTTGTCATTCAACATATTAAATATAACCACTCCCACTGCTCTTATCCATAATTCTCTTTTCTTTTCATAAAAAAAAAAAAAATTTCCTTCACTAGGATGGATAAGACTGACATCAAAATGATTTCCTGAATTAATCTCTTTGAACTTTGCAGAGGTCATACATTGTAAACCAGTTGAGACTGTGGTGGTAACCCAAAGGAAGCAAACTTCATTGTTGTGTTGCATAAGCATCACTGTGAGCCTGACAATATTTTTGCTTCTTGTGTCATACAGTAGATGTTATTGAATCAAAGTTGTAAGCAAACAATGCACCCACTCATCTCTCTAATAAATGTTCTTTTTTCATTCCATACTTCAAAAGAACAGTTGAAAACCTCCATCTGAATAAAATCTTTTCTGTAGTGAAGTGAAGCCACACATGGAAAACTGCTCTGATGATGTATAATGCACTGTTTGTCAACAGGTTGAAAATAAGTCTCACTGCATAATGTAAAATATAAATTTTATATTAAAAAGTTGTGACAGCATCTTACAAGCCTGAACAAATGTAATTTCTTACACACTAAAAATAAAAATGAACTGAATGATCCAAGGTAATAGAAACTACTATTTGAGACCGTGACCAACAGAGCTCCTGGCTACCTTGAAGTCGAAAGTAAAAGTCCTGGTGGTTTTGGCTAGGTCAGATATTGGCTTAACATGGTTAATTATTCTGATTCAAGGTGAGATCTGATGTTACAGTAAAGCATGAACTCTGTGAAATATATACACACAGAGACAGATGGTCAGCCACCAATTTGAATTTGATCCTAGCAAAGTGTTGCTGACAGCGTAAGAGGATCTGTTCTTTATTAATCACCAGCTGGATACAGAGAAAGTTTTTCATTTCTACCACACATCATATAGGTTAACCAACCTTGTAATAGATATAGACACTTTCCTCTGCCAGAAAGAAAATTGTCTTGGCCAGAGATCGTACCCACAGAGAAATGAATTGAATTTGACTTGCTTACAGTATCTCAGGTAACATTGCGGATGGCAGAAGTATAAAGAGATTGCTAAGCAAGCCCACTGGATATTATTATTAATAGACCTTCAATCAGAAATCTGAGCAATTTGTTGTATTGAAAAAGACTGAATCCAGCAGAGACAAAAATATGTGTTTCAATGTATGCATAAAGAAAAAAATTATAGTAAACCTCCAATTTTAGTATTTCAGGCAAGATTTGTCCATATTGCTGCAGCATAGAAAAATAATGGTAGTACATGTAGGATGATTTAGCAGATAGTTCTAGAGAAAATGCATGGAAAATAAACTTTGCCAATTAAAGTTTACCATTGTCTGTGAAACTGATAAAACATCTTTAACAAAAGAATATTATGAAGAATTCTTTATAATCAGTACATGGAGTGACTAAACGTGATATGGCAAGTTTATGAGATACATGGTATCTCAACCATGACAACATATAAATATTACATATTAGGTATGAGACAGCTGATGAATGTGAGAGAGAAACACCCCCCCAAAACAAAACAAACAAACAAAAAACCCACATAAATTTTTCCTACTGTCATACCAAGTGGTTTAGATTCTTAGCCTAGTAAAGCAACTGTGAAGGCTTGTTTTATTCCCAATTAGATCAAGATCGAACGGTAGCCTCTATCTCACTTTAAACCAGATGTTGTCATTATTATTTTTATAAAAAATATCAAGGAGTTACATTTTATAACCCAGAGTGACTGTTCTTCAAGAAAGATACAGATATGTTGAAAGTTAATTTTCAGGAAGTGGATAGCTTAGTGTGAATATTTTATTTGTAATGCATTTTTCTAATCTTACAAAGGCAAGTAATTATTTAAAAAAAAAAAAAAACAAGAAACACAAACTAGTCTGAATACTTACAACATTATTGAATGTTGTTATACATAAATAAAGAAATCCTATGCTTCTGCTTGTAAAAAAGTCATTAAATATTAGAGAAATTTAATAGTGATCTGGATACTTCTTTCTACTCCCTAGTCTCTTAAGGCTGAAGAACAACCCCTCAGCTACTTCTTCCATCACTGCTGTTCTAACTTTCACACAGTAATTGCACCTGTGACAGCTCAAATTTATTGTTGGGAGGACAGAAGTTGGCAATTGCGTGTAAAGCTTGCATATTCAGTATCCCAGTCTGGGGTGCTTTCTTGTAAACCTTTGCAGTGCTGCAGAGATGATCATGGAGCATGGGTTAGCAATGTTCTGGAAAGCATGTTGTCTGTCTCAGTCTGAATCCTGTCAAGGCTATCCAGGCATGTCACAATCATCTGCAAAGAGACTGTCAGTCAATTGTTGTATAACCAATATTAATAGATGTTCCATGTAATGTCCTATAAACCCAAATTTTCTTAAGCTTCTTTTTTTCTTAAATATGAATTAAATTCATCCCTAAAAATAAATAGTGAAAAAGTGCCAACCCAAGTGTAACCAACCTGAATTTCCACCCAAAAGCTGAAGCAAAATGCCAAAGAGCCTTGATCCAGAACATAAGCGGAGACAGTGAAGCAGAGGATGATTGGTTATTACAGAATTACTTTATATTTATGAACAGAAAGGGTGTTCCAATCTCAAAGTTCTCTATATAAATTTCTATGTAATCACCATAAAGGCTAGCAGTGTGAAGAACTTAACATTTTAGTAACTATAGGGTTGTAACAGAACTGTAGACATCAGACACTACACTGTGAGGAAGAGATGCTGTGCAGTGGAGCACTACGTTTTTTAGGCACCATCATCTGCAAACACAATATGGTATTTTTGCCACAGAATCAGATTATACTAGAAAAATAGTGAGGTTTCATTATTCTACAACTTCTAGCCTAGATAGTTTTGTCAAGGTGTTTAAAAAGGCAAGTAAACCATGTCCTCTCAAGGGACTTACCTGAATTACACTACTCTCTGTACTTCTGAAAATAACTTCTTACTGGAATCACCCTCAGAATTCAACACTTTAAACGGTAACAAAAACTATTAAAGGTAAATTTAAGGCATGGGTGTGTTTGTGTTTTCTGTTTTCTAGTTGAAGGAAGTTTTATAAATACTGTATTTCCTAATTCTTGGTTATCATATCTCAGGAAATAAATATTTTTTTATTATATATGTTCAAGATGCAATATACCACTGAACTTTACCAAACACTCACTTTCCTTTATATAATCTTGATTAGATGGCTAAAATGGATTCTTGTATTCCTATATGAATATTTCAATTATCTGAATACTATGGTAGGGTCACTTTCTATTCCTTTTTTATGTTTTCTCTTTAAGCTTTCCTATAATTTTTATTATTAAAATGTGAATAAGGAGATTAATTCCATTGTTAAGTCCAAATATTTCCATTAAAAATACCTACTTTTCTCATCTTCATAACTTGCAGTTCACATTAAATAACTTGTAGTTCAATACCACTTATGGGTCCAAATGTGCATGCATGCCGATGGTATTGAGCACCAGTTACAAAGCATCTTGTCTCACTGTAGCCTCTTGTTTTGTCACGGTAACTGCTTCTTTATTTTTGATTTCTTTTTCAGTTTTAGAAGATGGAAAAGATGGGCATCTGAGAGGTTGCTGATATTCCTGAAGTGCAGGCACTGAGACTGCCTGCTTGTTTCATCTCTGCTGAATCTCTGTCGTGGTTTAACTCC